>NW_028249172.1:0-70440 GCF_964263255.1 Lissotriton vulgaris
TCAGTCGCTAACTGGTTGGGTACGCTCACTTACATCAGTTAGCGACAGCTTGCTCACAGGGCGATAGAAATATCGCTGCTTAGCCGCTAAATCGATGATAATTACCTATCGCCCCCCTTGGTAATATGCCCCTCAGTCTTTAATATTTTCCTCAGAAATGTGTTCCTTCTCTTACCAGGACTTTTTTTCTTTTTCTTAACACATGGTTCCTCATGTAAGTCTTGTGGATGACTTCTCTTCAAATAAACACCTTTCTTTCGTTGTTTCTTCTTTTGATATTTGGTAGGCATGATACCGTTTTTTCTGTATTGATAAACAGAATCTATTAAAAAAATATATATAACATTACAAAAATAAATATATGAATTATTCTATAATATTACTTATACGAACAGAGGGACAATTATGACGAGAAACGTGAGATTATAAAAATAAAAGTACTTACAACAAGAGAGGAAGAAGTATGAAACAAGGAAAAATATAACAAAAAGGGGAGTATAAACAGACACTGCAAAATAACGGATAAAGGAAGTAAGAATAAACTGGAAAGTATCAATAGGTAAGGGAGACTATGAAGAGAAAGATGGAAATATGAGGACAGAAGAAAGAGTATAAGAAGAAAAAATAAATTAAGAAGACAGAGGGAGCACTATAATAAGACAGAGAAAGACTCTAAAGAAAAAAGAAGTAATATGTGAAAAGACAAGCAACTATAAGAACACAAAAAAATACTAGCAAAGTATAGTGTGTATAAGGACAGACAGAACAGTACCAGAAGAGAGCAGGAAGAGTGTGGGGAAAAGTGGAGTATAAGGAAAAAGGGATGTACAAGAACAGAGGATAGAGTCTGAGGAGAAAACAAGCAGTACAAACAGATGAAATATAATGAAAAGTGAAAAGTGTATGAGGAAAGAGGCAGGAGTATGACAAGAGAAACAAATATAAAGAGAGAGATCAGTATAAAAACACAAAGAATATGAGGAAAGTGCTGCAGATTGTATGCAGGGAATCAAGGAGGAGTAAGAGAACAGAGAAACAATATCAACAGATTTAAGAAGTATAAACAGAGACGATAGAAAATGAAAAGAGAAAAGGAATATGAAGAAAATATGAACACAGAGAGAAGTAGTATAGGACAAAAAAAAATATCAGAAAAACTCAATACTACAAGGAGACATGCACAAGTAGGAGAAAAGAGAGGAGAATATGAAAAGAGGGGGGAGTACAAGAACAGGGGGGAAAAACGAGTAGACGAATATGACAAAAGGAAAAGACGGCAATATTAGTAGAGAATGCAAAGTATAAGAAAAGAGAGGAGAAATGTGAGTACAGAGAGAAGAGTATTAGAAAAAAAAGAAAAGTGTTGGAAAACAATAGAGAGTACCTACAAAGAACAGCGAGAATAACAAGAAACATAGAATATAAGAACAGAAGAGTATATATGAAGAAAGGCGAAACACTGTAAAAAGACACAGACACAAAAATGAGGACAAAAGACAATTATAAAGGAAGACTGACCGTATAAAGAGAGAGGGAGTACTATGAGAAGACAATAGGAACTATGACAACAGTGGTGAATATAAAGACAATAGAGAATATAAAGAGGAGGAAAGATATGCGAAAAGAGGAGCAAGTATGAAAAAAGTATAAAAAGAGAACAGAGTATAAGAAAAACAAGACAGTATAATAATACAGGAAGGAGTAAGACAAGACAGGAGGGAGTATAACAAGAGAGTGTAGAAAATATGCAAAAATGTTCGAATATAGGGGCATATTATTATCCTTGGGCGATAAAATTACCGCTGGTTTATCGGCAGCAAACTGCCGCTAAAGTGGCGATAATGGGCTTGATAATAGGCTCAATGGAATTCCAATTGAAGCTCATGTTAGATGTCCTTCACATCTAACATGGGCTTTAATTGGAATTCCATAGAGCCGATAATCAAGCCCATTATTGCTACTTTAGTGGTAGGTTCCTGACGAAAAAGAGACAATAATTTTATGGCCCAGGCTTGATAATATGGCCCATAATTCCTTAATATACACACATGCACAGTTTGATACTACCCCAAAAATGTTACCAAAACACATTCACTACTGTAAAACGTTTAAAAAGGTGTGAATATAACTCCTTAATGTACACACATGCACAGTGTGATATTAGACACAAAAAATGAGACCGTGGATTTTACCATTTACTACTGAAAAACGTTTCAATAACTATACATATTCCATATATATACTTGCAACATTTCAGTTAACAGCACTGACGCATTTTTCAAATACATATACAATTTAACACATTTTTTCTGCCACTATTACATCAAAAAAACTAAGGGGCATATTTTTAAGGACCGGTGTTAAAATTACCGCCATTTTATCGGCAGGAAACTGCTGATAAAATGGCGATAATGGGCTTGATAACACGCCCTTGTTAATTCCCATTACCGCCATTTTATTGGCAGTTTCCTACCAATAAAACACAATAATTTTAACACCGCTCCTTGATAATATGCCCCTAACACAATACAACAACAAAGACGCACAAGAGGCTTGTAAATCAACTCAGACTATATACAGAGGGAAAAAAAAGAGGACAGAACCGGGAGTATCAATAAAAAAATTAAATATGAAGAGAAAGGGAAAATGGGGAGACAAAAGAAATTAGAAAAAACAGGAAAAAATAAAGACAAACAAGGGTAATATGACCACAGAGGACAATATAAGAAAAACACAGTAGTACAGAGAGAGAGAAAACAGTAACAAAAGAGAGAGGGAAGTATAAAAAGAAAGGCTAGAAAGTATGGAAAAAGGGACAAATATAGGGCCATATTATGAAGAAAGGACTACATATTATCGTTGCTATTATTGGCAGGAAACTACGGCTAAAGCGGCGAAAATAGGTTTCATAATATGCCCTTGTGAATTCCCGTTGAAGCCCAGGTTAATACCATAACCTGGGCTTCCATCGTAATTCTCAAGCGCATATTATCAAACCATTATTGCCGCTTTAGCAGCAGTTTTCTGCCGATAAAAGCGGCGATAATGTATCGCCCTTTCTTGATAATATCGCCCATAATTCCTTAATGAACACAGACACACAATATGATATTAAACAAAAAAACATAACAGCATGCATTATAGCAAAACACATTCACTACTATAAAACGTTTAACAAGGGATGAATATGGGGGCATATTATCAAGACAAGCGATAAAATTATCGCCGCTTTATCTGCAGAAAACTGCTAATAAAGCGGCGATAATGGCCTTGATAACATGCACTATGGACTACTAATGGAAGCCCATGTTAGATGTGAAGGACATCTAACATGGGCTTCGATTGGAATTCCATAGAGCATATTATCAATCCCATTATCGCAGCTTTATCGGCAGTTTTCTGCCAATAAGGCTGCGAAAATGTTATCACCTGTCTAGATAATATGCCCCATAATTCCTTAATGTACAAGGATGCACCACACACATTCCCATACAATTTATCAACTCACCTTTCAAATTAATTTCCAGATTAAGAAGAATACCACTCACACAGTAGATATTGTTATACAGAATCTCTCTAGTTCAGTGTTTCCATCAAAACCATGAAATGGAACATTTTCTCTCTCATTTTACACATACATACATATAAACAACCAATTAACATCCTTCACACATTTCTTCAAAACTAAACACACATTTCTATTGCTTTAACATTGCAAACCTTTCCAACTGAAAACTTTCCACACTACCCCAAACAGATCATGCAAAACTCAACTGTCAACAGAGGTCAAAAGTTCACTACTGTATAAAACACTGCTCCCCAACAATTTTAGACTATGCATAAGCACCTACTTATAAATACAAATAAAGAGAAAAGGTCTCATTACAAGCAACCAACATATAAACACATAAACTTGATAGATATCTGAAAAATATGTATTTTTTATTATTTTTTCTTGCTTACGTACGCTTATGTGAAATGACTTCCAGAATTCACACAGTACACGTACACTAAATATACCGTAAAAAAATTAAAAATCACATCAATCACTAATTTTTTTTAATCCCTGGGGACCCCATCCCCCGGTGCTCAATTATAACGTTCAGCACCGTGGGGAGAGCCCCAAAACCCCCACGGTCCCAGCTGACTCCCTGCGTCCTGCGGGAGCCAGCATTGCTTTTTGTCAGAGAGACCAGCTTACATGCTGCTCTCTCAGACGAAAAGCAATCTGCTTTCCTACTTGAAAGAGAACTCTCGCCCTACCATAGCAAACAGTAGTGTCCCAGGGATAGGCACCCCATAACACTACAGGAGCCGGCCCTGTTAGGTGGTCGTCCCCACGGCCATCAGAGGCTCAACAAAGCCCATCAAAAACTTTGACCTTGCAGATCATTCTAAACTCCCCTAAGCAGTCCTAGGGGACAGGAAGTCCTATAGCAAATAGCAAACTTTTCCTGTCAATCTACACACTCAATCTACACACATATACAAACAAATAAAAAATCACATTTTCTCACACATTAAATCAAAACGAAACACACTTTTATATTGCTTGAACTTTTGCACCCTTTCCAACTGACAAAACTTTCAACCCTTCCCCCATTCCACAATCTGACAGTTACCATAGAAACACTTCAGAAAACATCTAAATCAGCACACAGGTAAAAACTTCATCATACATTGTTGCAAATTAAAACAGCAAGTGTGCTTGACTTGCGAATATACCAACTTATCTTATGTAACGTTATTTTCTATCAGTTTTTCTTAACCAATAAAAATCAGGCTTTTAAAAAACAGAAACATGCATCCTAGCTTAGTGTACAATATTGTCGAACAACAAATCATTTCTTTTCTTTTTTCAAAACTGTATGTTGTCCACCATTTTAGAAAAATCTTACTTTTAAAACTGCCATTTCATTTACAGAGACCTTCAGAGTGCATCCAGATCTCTATTCAAGATGTTTACAGTGTGGATTGTGGGACACAGCTATATTTTCTGGAACCAAAGGTACGCACAACAGAAAAGAATTCACAAAGACCTACGTTTACCAAACATAGACATTAAATGGATTGGACAGAGAGGGTTAAAGTGGCATCAATTATTGCCATTGGTGAAATCCTTTTTACATCTCCAACACCCTGACCTCATAATTGTGCACTGTGGTGGCAATGACCTAGGCACTTTGACTGGGGTAGGTCTGGAAATGCTTATGAAGGACACCTTTCAACAATTGATGACACTGTTCCCCAAAACTGCCTTTGTATATTCTAATATATGCCAAAGGCAGAAAAGGAAATGGTCCAACCACTATTGTCCACAGAGTGAAAAAGCTAGGAAACGTGTGAATAAATCTGTTTCTGCCTTTCTCCGAGACTATAGAATGGGGTCCATCTACCACAACAATCTACGTTTCAATATGGATGGCATCTATAGGAGAGACGGTGTACTTTTTACAAATGAGGGAAACAGAGTATTCCTCTTGAACTTTAGACTCTGCATTGGTACTTACTTGTAGGTACTAAAATCTCCCAATAAACACAAGGGCTCACATACACTTCATGAATATCTGAAAAATATTCTTCTTTTTCTTCCTTCAGTACGCCTAGGGGATGACTTCTAATCTTCACACTGTACGTCATACATACGTGCTTAGTACGCGTACGATAAATCAACCATAAAAAAAAATAGCCGTTATCAGAAATTTTTCATAATGCCTGATAACCCCATCCCCCGGGGCTCAAATGTAATGTTGCAGACCGTGGGAAGACCCCAAGGCCTCCTCGGTCCCAGCTGGCTCCCTACTTCCTGCTAGAACCGTCATTGCTTTTTGTCACAAATAGCAGCTTCCATGCTTCCATTCTACTTCAAAGATGATTTCAACACTTATGCATTTTATAAAATAATATAGTGCTGCTCGCTAAAGGAGAAAAGCCAGCACAATTATAATGGAATAGAAAATAGAAAAAAAAAGACTTCCACACTCAACAAACTCGTAAGCAGACTTCACAGTTTAATTTAAAAGCACGCTACCACAACTAGTTTTTGAAAACCATTATAGAATAAAATACGTCACAAAATAGGCTACATACATGGTGACTGTATTGTAACATCACATACAAAAAAGAAAGCCACTCTTACGCTACCAGGAAAACACAACAACACTATACAGCCCAAATTTCCATTGTAGTGATTTCTTAGTTGCAGGTCTAGTTGTCAGATCGACACACACACTCCCCCATGACTGGTGTACAACCACACTACACCCATTCAGCGTATCCGTCACTACATATGTGACCCTATGTATAAAAAAGATGGAGTGCACGTGTTGTACGCCATTTTAGAGTTGTTCCCAAAGCACCGAACAAGGGGCTCACTACCACATGGGTGGCCTCTTTGGTTACTGAGTTAGTAGTGCCCGAAGCACTGAGCGGGTGAAGAACCTGCGATGATGATAATGGAAGCACGAGTATGTCGTTACACATACAGAAATCAAGACGCCGCACCATATATGACACTACTTTATTGGAGATCGGGACTACATCATGCAGAAGGTGTCTTTTCCATGAAAAGGTGAGCAGTGAGGCTTGAGTATGCATCAGAAGAAGTCAATGGGTTGTAGCTCACTACATACAAAAGTGTGACATAGTATATTACACAAACGCACTCCTACATAATTAATTTACATGTTTAATTTTTTCCCCCAATAGCAGTAAAGTTTTTATAATCGCTGAAATGTCTGGAATATATTCACAATACAAACAGTTCGTAGAAATCTGACAATCAACGTCTATAAAAGCGCAATAATATCTAACTCCAAATTAATACAGCAAGAATTGCCAATCATAATATCTTTCTTTTAATATCTTTTAGATGTACAGCTTCAGAATGGATTATGTAACACCGACAACGGCAATACCACAAGGTGAGCAAACAAGCTTGTTTCTGAAACAACGACAAGTTATCTGTCAAACGAGAAGATATGTAGTATGCAGACGGCACAAAAAAAAGATTGAGCTAACGGGGCTTCAGCTAGGATGAGATAGCTTCCTGGGCCCACACACAGTCGCACCCAAGCACGTCACAGATCTTTTAAAGACATTTTGCTGGTTAATAAGGCTTTTATAATCCCCCCCCTTATACCCCTGCAGATCCTCTCTTCTTTTTGCCTGAACTAAAGCCCCCACCCCAAATTTTTTCTAGCCCCCCCACTCCGATATATTTTACTGTGATTGCGCCTCTGGTTTCACATACCCCTCCCATATCGTGTGTGTCTCTGCCACGTTTTAAAGTCCTTTTTTCCCTTTCTCTTTCTTACTCTCTCACATCATTTCTCCTTCTTTGTTAAAGATTTGGACGCTGCTATCTTCACTCTGCTGTATACAACCATATCTGAATTGAAATTATTACCTCTCTTGATTACAGTGAAGGCTTCTTCCACACGTAGAGCACCATCTTTCAATAATGCCAATGGCACTAGGTGACAAAGAATTTTGCTTCCGAACCAACAAATTATCTATGAAAGAAGTGAGTGGGTACTGTGTGCAACAGCTTCACTGTGTAAAATATATAATTACCCCCCAGCAGTGACAACAGATAAGTTATAACAGTCTGACAAACAGATCTACAAGCTTATTACGCCACTTTTGTGTCACTTTTAACATAGGAAAAGCGACGCAAGCAGCTTGTAAATCTACGTCAAACTTTTCAAGAAAAAATCTCAACTCCATACTCTGCGAGACAGTTTTAATGTTGTTTTCTCTCTCCTTCTCTCTCTCACTCTCTGTGACATGATTTCTCTTTCTCTTTCAAACTTATAGAAAATGGTATCTGCTGTGACCTTTAGAAGAAAATGTGTCTTCAAGTAGTGACTTCCACTGGCCGCGGTGTTTGGCACCAGTATTTATACAACGGTAAGCACAGAGGCCTACATATACAATGCCTTCATTAGAATGCATTAGAAATAAGTTGGTATGTTTACAATTCCGTTCTGCCACTTTTGTGTCAGTAACGCAGTAGGCACTTCCATGTAGAGACCACTTGAACGTGGCACTATATCAGAACTGAAATGTACCAGGCACACTGAACACGTAAAACTGTACTGTTACCTTCATTTGTGAAAGGAGACAGTGGGTAGTGTGCAGCAGCTTCAGTGTCTAAAATGTATAATTACCTCCGAGCACAGACAACAGATAGGTTACACCAGTCTGACAAACAGATCTACAAGCTTATTAAGCCGCTTTTCTGTCACTTTTAACATGTGAAAAGTGACGCAAGGAGCTTCTAAATCTACGTCTGACTTTTCAAGAAAAAATCGCATCTCCATACTCTGCAAGACAGTTTTAATTTTGTTTTCTCTCTCTCTTTCTCTCTCTCTCTCTGTGACATCATTTATCTTTCTCTTTTAAACCTTATAGAAAATGCTATCTACTTCGACCTGTAGAAGAAAATGTGTCTTAAAGTTGTGAATTCCACTGGCTGCGGTGTGATTTCCACTGGCCGCAGTGTTTATACAATGGTAAGCACAGAGGCCTAGATATAGAATGCCTTCATTAGAAAGCATTAGAAATAAGTCAGCATATTTACAATCCCAATCTGCCACTTTTCTGTCAGTAACACAGTAGGCACTTCCATATAGACACTAAGTATGGGCGCAAAATCCGTTCCGCTCGCGGATTTTGCGGATTTTCGGCAAATTTGCAATCCGCGAATTCCCGCGAATTTGCCAAAAATTCGCGAATCCACGAGGGGAACGGATCTGGTGGGCAAAAGTTCAAGCTTCAAGCTTGTAACTATTTTAGAATGGCGCCGGCAAGCTGCCAGCGTCATTCTAAAAAAGTTACTAAGTTAGCTTCAACAGGAAGCACTAATAGAAGCAGGTGCTCAAGTTTAACTGAATTCGAGCACCTGCTTTATTTTATCTATTAGTGCTTCCTGATGAAGCTAACTTAGTAACTATTTTAGAATGGCGCAGGCAGCTTACCGGCACCATTCTAAAATAAAACAGGAGAGGGGCAGAGGGCAGAAGGGCACAACAACGAGTGTGGCAGAGGGCAGAAGGGCACAACAACGAGTGGGGCAGAGGGCAGAAGGGCACAAAAACAAGTGGGGCAGAGGTCAGAAGGGCACAACAACGAGTGGGGCAGAGGGCAGAATGGCACAAAAACAAGTGGGGCAGAGGGCAGAAGGGCACAAAAACAAGTGGGGCAGAGGGCAGAATGGCACAAAATCGAGTGGGGCAGAGGGCAGAAGGGCACAAAAACGAGTGGGGCAGAGGGCAGAATGGCACAAAAACGAGTGGGGCAGAGGGCAAAGGGGAAAACAATGAGCGGTCTTGCACAAAAAAAACCCCGCGAACACGCAAAGCGCCCTGCGAACACGCAAATCGCCCCGCAAACACACAAAAAAAATCTGCAAATCCACTCAAATTCGCAAATTTTGCGGATCGCGAATTCGCAAATCCGCAAATTCGCGAATGGCAAATCCGCAAATTCGCGAATGGCAAATTCGCAAAATTCGCCCCTACTTAATAGACACCACTTGATCACGGCACTATAACAGAACTGAAATGTACTAGGCAAACTGCACACGTAAAACTGTAGTGTTACATTCATTTGTGAAAGGAGACAGTGGGGAGTGTGCACCAGCTTCACTGTGTTGAAATATATAATTACCTCCGATCAGTGACAACAGAAAGGTTACAACAGTCTCACAAACAGATCTACAAACTTATTAAACCACTTTTGTGTCACTTTTAACATGGGAAAAGTGAAACAAGCAGCTTGCAAATCTACGTCTAACTTTTCAAGAAAAAGTCTCAACTCCAGATTCTGCGAGACAGTTTTAATGTTGTTTTCTCTCTCTCTTTTTCTCTCTCACTCTCTGTGACATCATTTCTCTTTCTCTTTTAAACTTATAGAAAATGCTATCTGCTGTGACCTGAATAAGAAAATGTGTCTTCAAGTTGTGACTTCCACTGGCCAAGGCGTTTGGCACTAGTATTTATACAACGGTAAGCACAGAGGCCTACATATACAATGCCTTCATTAGAATGCATTGGAAATAAGTCTGCATATTTACAATCCTGTTCTGCCACTTTTGTGTCAGTAACGCAGTAGGCACTTCCATATAGAAACCACTTGAACGCGGCACTATAACAGAACTGAAATGTACCAGGCACACTGAACACGTAAAACTGTAGTGTTACCTTTATTTGTGAAAGGCGACAGTGGGTAGTGTGCAGCAGCTTCACTGTCTAAAATGTATAATTACCTCCGAGCACTGACAACAGATAGGTTACAACAGTCTGACAAACAGATCTACAAGATCATTACGCCACTTTTCTATCACTTTTAACATGGGAAAAGTGACGCAAGCAGCTTGTAAATCTACGTCTGACTTTTAAAATAAAAATCTCAACTCCAGAGACAGTTTTAATGTTGTTTTCTCTCTCTTTTTTTCTCTCTCTCACACTCTGTGACATCATTTCTCTTTCTCTTTTAAACTTATAGACACTGCTGTCTCCTTTGACTTGTAGAACAACAGCTAAAGTGAAGTTGTGAATTCCACTGGCTGCAGTGTTTGGCCACAGTGTTTATACAACGGTAAGCTCAGAGGCCTAGATATACAATGCCTTCATTAGAAGGCATTAGAAATAAGTCGCAATATTTACAATCCCGTTGTGCCACTTTTGTGTCAATGATGCAGTAGGCACTTCCATATAGACACCACTTGAATGCAGCACTATAACAGAAGTAAAATGTACCAGGCACACTGCAGACGTAAAATCGTACTGTTACCTTGACTTCTAATGCTTCATCTCATTTACTTACATCTACATAATTCTAAACTCTAATTTTCTTTTGTATTTTGCATATTACCAATCCAACATCCTTTGGAGTCCACTTCACAATTTGTTTATAATATTGTTTTTTATGTTATTATTCTAGTTCTTTATAATATAGTTATCATTAAGTTTCATTTACAAATATTCTCTTAATAAAAGTTAATAAAAAAAATAACATACTTCTTTTTTTGTGGGGGGGTTGACGGTCCAAAATAAAAATAATATTTATAATGTTGAAGTACTATAGTAGGATGTACAAGAGTAAGATTGAAAAGTACTACTCATATTTTCTCTGGGTACACTACAACATGGTAAAGAAATCAAACTAATACGAAACAATGTGTACCACATTTACAAACCTCTTGCAACATTTTCCCATGCAAACCTACCACCCTACAAAATTAAGTGTGGGGCTTATTGACGCCTCCAAACCACGGAAACAATCACCCCACAAAAATTTCTATATTGTATGAGAGGGGTTCCGTGCCCTCCGCCTGGTCCCTGGAGTCCACCACACCAAGACCCCATTCCTGCAGTGTCTTGGCCGAAACAGCCATTACAATGCGGTCGTAACCATGCGTGATCGTCACCAGAAAGCCATTAGCACGCATTTGGATTTACCACGCATGCCTTTACAACTAGTAAACATTTACAACACATGTCAAACGCATAATCTTAATAATATCTTTGTGTTGACGAACACGCGTTGTAATGGTTCTGGCTTACGTCCTTCAAATCAGTTTTTAGGTATACGTGTGACCAAGTCATAAGATCAGAGGCCAAGGACAAACACCATGGTGTCTGTGCCAGGAAAACTAATGGATCTTAGAGAAGATAAGCAGAGAGTAAAATGAAAGTAACAGGTATAATAAAAATAACGGAGAAAAACTACTAAAATGGCGGTAGACGGATTATGTAATCAACGTTTGGCGCCACAACACTACATTTCAAATAAACATATATACAATATGTTTATTAATATATTACAAAACTATAGCAGCGGATGACACACACGGCCCGGGAAAAGAAAGCAGCAAATTTAATACCTGAAATGAGGAGAGGTTTGCTTGGCGAATTTGAAGAAAAAAAAAAACGCGGGCTTGGAAACGAGGCTGCGCATGCGTAGAGTACAAATTGTGCACAAAAAAAGTAAAGTTTTACATACTATCATTGAAATATAGCTCTTTTTTTGACCAGTAAAGTTAGTTCTTAAAAAAAACTTTTTTTTTTTAGCCCCATGCCCTCACGATCACAGATGGCTCCCCAAGTCCTTTGTGAGCCCGCATTGCTTTATCAGAGACATCAATTTATATACTGCTCTATCTTTCGAAAAACAATTTGCTTTCTTGAAAGAGAGAACAGATTAACTTGCTCTTTTTTTCAAATAGGAAAACGGTTTCCTGTAGTAACGTAAAAGCGGCGACGGTACCGCCCTACCATACCAAACAGCAATGTCCCGGAAGTACGCACCCAGAGACACTGGAAGAATGGACCCTGGGAGATGGTGGACCCCAGGGCCACCAAGGGTACCAGGAGGGGGGCAGCGTGACCCCCTCCCAACATTAAAAAAACCCTGGGGAGTACAGGTATCTGGGGCTGGAAGGTCATTTTACATATTACTTCCCCAGGAAGGTGTTGGTCCACGCGACGTGTACAGGGAGAGAGAGAGGGAGAGCTGAAAACACACGTAAATTTTTTTTTTTCTTTTTAAAAAATGCCTCGTCGGGTGACAGTCCCCGAAACTGAGGGGAAGAGGACCGAAACCCCCCCCGCATACTTAAAAAAAAACCACAGAGGGGTGGTGTTCCCCGGTGCTCAGGAGACTGAGGGGAAGAGGATCATAACCCCCCATATACTTCAAAATAAAACCACAGAGGGGTGGCGTTCCCCGGTGCTCGGGGCACCCTACAAGCCCCCCACTATGAAAAAAAGTTGCCCCCGAAATTTGCTCCCCGGGACATAATGAATAAAACGGACTTCTATTTTTTTTCCCTATTCCACCGCGTACGTATACCATATGCGTACCCCCCAATTTTTTATTTGAAAAAAAATAAAAATAACCCTAAAGATCCATGTACGACCCCCTGAGGAAGCCTAGAGGGTCAAGATGTTTCTACCCTACCCCTTTCCTTATTTCTCAACTTTGTTTTAATGTTTTTTTCCGAGTCGCTTCTAGTGACGAACAAGATGGCTGCCAACACTTCCTGGTTTGGAGTGTTGGCAGCCAATCAGCATGCAGCTCATGCTCATTATTGTACGGATTTCGGTACGCGTACTGTACTCCGTCTCTAGATATCGCTATGATTTTACTTGTAATTTTCTAAGGAACTACTGAACGGATTTACACAGTTTAACAAAAAGCACAATCTGTGAACCGAACTCTACCTCTCTGCCAAATTTGGTGTAATTCCGTTCAGCCGTTCGGGCTGTAGCCCTGGCTAAAGGTCCCTATGGAAAATTGCATGGGGAAAACACGTTTTGGGACCCCTTTTTTCTTGGCCCCCCTTGACGAATCACCCCCAAACTTTCAGGAAAGGACTGGAACCGAGCAGGCCATTTTCTTGGAGAAATTCGCAAAGATTTGTCCACGGGCGCAAAAGTTATTCCAAATAGAATGTTGTGGATTTCCTATGGAAACTAGGTCCTAACTATTACTACCTACTGTATGTATATATATATATATATATATATATATATATATATATATATATATATATATATATATATATTCAAAAACAAAGTTTCCAAGCTTTTAGGAAAGCACACTGCATCGCCCCCACCTTCCGGTTTGAAAAGCAGCTCGCCTTAGATTCCCCGAATTCGTTTTCCATTTGCCAACGCGTTTCGGGGCTCGGTGGCCCCTTCTTCCTGGGCAGCTCTCAGAAACACCACTGATACTCACAAGGTGTTTCACAGGTGTTTTTTATTCACATCTTTGTCCTCAGCATGAGCTAAGTATTAGCATATTGGAGCGATGCGCTGATTGGAGCCGATCAGTTCTTCTCCCAGCCTCTCTTTACTTTATGAGAGAGGCACCATCTCATAAAGTAAAGAGAGGCTCCAATATGCTAATACTGCTGAGGACCTGATACCTACTTAAGGACATGAACTATAATAATTTTATTGAAACCCACTGAACTTACAAATAAATAACTGCCTATACAGCAGGACTACATGATCCATCAAACACTGCAGGGACACGTGATGTTGTTTGCTCCTGCGCAAAGATGTGAATAAAAAACACCTGTGAAACCCTTTCAAGGGTTACATTACACTGAAAGGAGGTCTGTCACTCTGTCACAAGGATGGTGTCATCAGTGATGTCATGAGTGTCGTCACTGACCATGTCATAAGTGATGTAATATGTGAATTCATCAGCAGTGCATTGCAAGCGCGCAAGTTATAGTGAGTCCAACTAACTATAACGTGGGAATTTCAATGGTTTTATGTCAGTAAAATTTCCTGTTAACTATATTAGGTGTCAAACCTATGGTATTTTCAGTGAATTTCATAGGTTTTGTAAATGCTAAATCCTAACTATATATAGGTCTTGCGGTGCGCCCCGGTGCGCGTACCGGTGAGCGTCCCGTTTGCGCTATTGCCGCGAACGAAAACATCATCGTGACGTATCGCGTAGCCGCGTCCGCGTGATACGCATAGCGTAAGTGCATCCGGAAGCACCCGAGCGCATACGATCGCGCTACGTAAGCGCCCTGGGGCACGCCCCGGGACGTGCCTCGGGCCGCGTAGCATAAGCGCGTCGGGTCATGTGACCTGAAAATAACACTTTTCATTGGTTCAGAACAGTTTTTGTTTCCATATGATTAAAGCCCCCACCTTTTTTCTTCATTCTCACTTTGTTCTTTGACTGACGAAGACCTGTTTGTGAGAAATGGCTTCAGTAGCAGCAGCAGCAGGAGCATCTCAACCACCACCAACACCACCACCACAAGGACCACCACAACACCACAGTGGTGGAGAAGAAGAAGAGGAGGAGGAGGAGGAGGAGGAGCAGAGGCGGTTCCTGCCTGAAGCTAATACCCCCTATAAGCCAAAGGAGCACATTGTCTGGGAGTTTTTTAAAATCCCAAGGGGCCTAAAAAAAGTTAATGCTCCGAAAGTTACACGTCTGATCTGTGGCACTGTACTTTCAAGGGGGAACCCTGCCAAAAAGTATTCTTTTGGCAATAATACTATGATTCGCCACATGCAACGCCGGCACCCAAACAACTATGCTGCGGCAGAGGTCAGAGAACTGACCAGAAACCCTCCCCAATCTTCTCCCAGCACCTCCCAAACCAAACAACCCACTCCATCGGGTCTAGAGACAAGGGAGATGGTCCCAAACATCCAACCCCAGTTTGGGGATTTTAAAATCGTTTGTAAATTTTGCGGGGCTACAATTTGCTATGGAGAGCAAAGTATTAAACTCATTAACCGTGCTGGAGACAACCACAAGTGCAAAAACAAACCTTATTTTTTTCCTGTTTTTTTTTTGCTCCAGATGAGCCGTTTACAATTCCCTTTTTTTTGTTTGTCCCCATAAAAATTACAATTTTTTTTTTAAATTGTTCATAAAAGCCAAAAAACGTAAGAAATGTTCCAAAAACAATATAAAAATATAAAACAACAAAAAGAATAAAAAAAACTGTTCTTTTTAGAACAACCTCCAATTTATTAAAAAAATGCTACATTTTTAAAAAAAACTCTGTCATTCTTTTTTCCCCATGGTACGCTCCCCAGTACGCTCCGCAGTGCGCGTACCGGGCGCTCCCCCCGCGCAAATCGAATTTTTTTTTTTTGCCCCGTGGGGCCCTTTTATGGCCCCCACATCAAACCTAGGGGGTCAGGGGGGGTCTACACTGCCCCCTTTTGGTCATTTCCACCTTTGTTTTTGCCACCTCTTGTGTCTCGATCCTACCGAGACACAAGATGGCGGCCGATCCGGACTGTTTGGAATGTTGACAGACACCGGAGAGCCAATCAGCTTTCCGCTCACTAACTCGCGTAGCGCGCTCGAGCGCGCCCAGGTGCGCGTCCCGGTGCGTGCTTATAGATATATATTTTTTTTATCCTAAATTACTCAAAATCCACTGGTGCACATATCTTGAGACATAGCAAAGGCACATCGGGCTACCAGTCCCTACAATTTTGCCAAGTTTTGTGGAAATCCATTCAGCCGTTCGGGCTAAAAGTGAGTCCAACCGCCCTATGGAAATTAACATGGGGAAAACACGTTTTGGGACCCCCTTTTATCTCGGCCCCCGCTTGACGAATCCCCCCCCAAACTTTCAGAGAAGGACCGGAGCTCAAAGAGGCCATTTTGAGGAAATTTTCAGGCAGATTCCTCAACCAGCGCCAAAGTTATTCCAAATAGAATTTTGAGATTTAACATTGAAAAAAATCCTATTATCCTACTGGCGACCGCCAGTAGGTAATATATATATATATATATAAATATATATATATATATATATATATTCACTGAAAAAACCATAGGTTTCACACCAGTTATAGTTAGCTGGAAATTTTACTGACATAAAACCATCGAAATTCCACGTTATAGTTAGTTGGACTCACTATAACCTGCACGCCTGCAATGCACTGCTGATGACGTCACAGATTACATCACTCATGACATGGTCAGTGACATCACTCATGACATCACTGATGACACCATCCAGTGAATGTGTGTCTTTCTGTAAAATAAATATGTTTTATATATGTATATGTAAAGGTCGATGGAAGAATAAATGTTTAAATAAGTGTCTTAATGGATGTTTTAAAAAAAAAAAATTGATTGGTTAACTGGCTTATTAAGTGTATCTTAGTGAATACATATATTAGCGAGTATTGTTTAAATATTTAAATGTTTGTATCAGTGTTTCACTTTGTATATAAGTGGCTGCATGGGTTGGTGAGTAGCTACATGTGTGTGTATATGGGTTATTAGATGTTTCTTAGTAGTAGTATGAGTGTCTGTATGGTTTGGTGGGGGTATTACTTAGCACATAGATGCATCAATGACTGACTCACTGTTTGTATGTGTTTTGAAGACAGCATATGTGCAGGACTGGATGGGTGTGTTAGTGAGTGAATGACTGTCTCACTAGTGTCTTTATCATTAACGACATATGTTTTAATCTAGTATATGTGAGTATTGATGTATATAAGTGAGTATATGTGAGATTGTAAGAGTTCCTGTTTAAATAAGTATGTGTTTCTATTAGTGATTGTTTAAGAGAGTAGGTATGTGTAAGTTTCCTTAGAAGTAAGGTGGTAGTGTGTGTATAGTTATATATGCAAATAAATGGATGTTCAATAGTTTTTTTGCATGTCTGAGTATGTGTGTGAGTAACTTTTGGATGACTGTCGGTGTGTAACAGGATGTATAGGTGTATCAATAAATATGAGAAGTGAGTATATGTATGAGTGACTATGTAGAACTGTTGCTGAATGAGAGGATGTGTATATCAAAGGTGGAATTACTGAATTGGTTGTTGTAACTGGTATGGGTTTCTCCACTTTTTTGAAAATGTTAGTTTCTATTTTTGAATATGTGTTTCAAGGGTTACTTTACAGTGAAAGGAGGTCTGTCACTCTGTCACAAGGATGGTGTCATCAGTGATGTCATGAGTGATGTCACTGACCATGTCATGAGTGATGTAATCTGTGACGTCATCAGCAGTGCATTGCAGGCGCGCAAGTTATAGTGAGTCCAACTAACTATAACGTGGAATTTCAATGGTTTTAAGTCAGTAAAATTTCCAGCTAACTATAACTGGTGTGAAGCCTATGGTTTTTTCAGTGAATTTACTAGGTTTTTTAAATGCTAATTCCTAACTATAACTGGTGTGAAACTTATGGTTTTTTCAGTGAATTTCAAAGGTTTTTTAAATGCTAATTCCTATAAACCTATTTTTTTTCAGTGAATTTCAAATTTCAAATCTCTATAGGTATGAAATTTAATATTTTTTTTAACGAATGTTATATTTTATAATTATGTAATATATATATATATATATTTTTTATTTGTTTGCCCCGGTGCGCTCCCGGGGCGCGTACGGATGCGCTCACCGGTAAGCGCAGTGCTATGGCACGCCCCAGGGCGCGTACCGTTGAGCGTCCCGTTAGCGCTATTGCCGCGAACGAAAACAACATTGTGACGTATCGCGTAGCCGCGTGATGCGTCATATGATGCACAGCGTAAGCGCACCCAGAAGCACGCATGCGCATACGATCACAAAAGGTTCTGACGCGCTTACGCTACGCGCCCCGGGGCGCGCCCCGGAACGCGCCCCGGGTCGCGTAGCGTAAGCGCGTCGGGTCATGTGACCTGAAAATAACACTTTTCATTGGTTCACAACACTTTTGGTTTCAAAATGATGAAAGCCCTGCTCATGTGACTTGAAAATAACACTTTTCATTGGTTCACAACACTTTTGGTTTCCAAATGATGAAAGCCCTGGTCATGTGACTTGAAAATAACACTTCTCATTGGTCCAGAACAGTTTTTTTTCCAAATGATGAAAGCCCCCTCCTTTTTTCTTTATTCTGACTTTGTCCTTTGACTGAGGAAGACCTGTTTGGAGATCTGTCTCTAATATATTCTACTTAAAAATGGCTACAGTAGCAGCAGCAGCAGGAGCATCTGCCCCACCACCACCACCATCAAAAAGACCACCAGAAGATCACATTGGTGGTCAAGAAGAAGAGGAGGAGGAGGAGGAAGAGGAGGAAGGCTCAAGGCAGTTCCTGCAAGAAGTTCATCAGCCCTACAAACCAAAAGAGCACTTTACAAAATCCCAAGGGGTTTCAAAAAAGTCAACGCTGCGAAGGTGACTTGTTTGATTTGTGATGCTGAGCTGTCCAGGGGGAACCCTAACAAAAAATATTCCTTCAGGAATCATACCATGATTCGGCACATGATCCGTTGGCACCCAATCAACTATTCTGCTGCAAAGGTAAGGGACCTCTGCAGTAAGCTACCCCCATCATCATCTAGACCCTCAACATCAAAAGAACCAACTCCATCGGGTTCAGAGGCAACAGAGACAATGCCTATCATACAACCCAAATTTAACAATTTTAAAATCATGTGCAAATATTGTGGTAAGTTAATTTGCTATGGTGAGCAAAGTGTTGAACTTATCATCTGTGCTGGGGATAACCATAAGTGTCCGAAAAAACCCTCATTTTTTGCAGTATTTTTTTTGCTCCAGTTGAGCCATTTCAATTCCCTGTTTTTTGTTTCTCCCCCCAAAAAATACAAAAAAATATAAAACTGTTCAGAAAAGCCATAAAAAGTAAAAAATGTTCAAAAAACAATAAAAAAAATATAAAACAACAAAAAGAAGAAAAAAACCAGTTCTTTTTAGAACTACCTCCAATTTATAAATAAAGGCTTCATTTTTAAAAAACTCCGATTCTTTTTTCCCCATGATACGCTCCCCGGTACGCGTACCGGGCGCACCCCCCGCGCAAATCAAAAAAAATATATATGTTTTTGCCCCGCGGGCCCTTTTATAGCCCCCACATGAAACCTAGGGGGTCAGGGGGGTCTACTCTGCCCCCTAATGGTCTTTTCCCCCTTTTGTTTTGGCCACCTCTTGTGTCTCGATCCTACCGAGACACAAGATGGTGGCCTCTCCGGACCGTTTGGAATGTTTACCGACACCCGAGAGCCAATCAGCTTTCTGTGCGCAAGTCGCGTGGCGCGCCCGGTTCGCTCCCCGGAGCGCGTACCGGGGCGCGCTTACAGATATATATATTTTTTTGAACCTAAATTACTCAAAATCCACTAGAGCACATATCTTGAGACATAGCAAAGGCACATCGGGCTACCAGTCCCTACAATTTTGCCAAGTTTGGTGTAAATCCTTTGAGCCGTTCGGGCTAAAAGTGAGGTCGACCGCCCTATGGAACTTAACATGGGGAAAATGCGTTTTGGGACCCCCCTTTTATCTCGGCCCCCGCTTGACGCATCCCCCCAAAACTTTGAGGGAAGGACCGGAGCTTGACGAGGCCTTTTTGAGGAAATTTTCAGGCAGATTCGTCAACCGGCGCTAAAGTTATTCCAAATAGAATTTTGAGATTTAACGTTGAAAAAAATCCTAACTATAACTACCTACTGGCGACCGCCAGTAGGTAATATATATATATATATATATATATATATATATATATATATATATATATATATATATATATATATATATATTACCTACTGGCGGTTGCCAGTAGGTAGTTATAGTTAGGACCTAGTTTCCATAGGAAATCCTCAACATTCTATTTGGAATACCTTTGGCCCTGGTTGAAGAATCTTAGCGAATTTCTCAAAGAAGATGGCTCGGTCTGCTGCGCTCCTTCCCTAAAAGTTTGGGGGGGATTGGTCAAGTGGGGGCTGAGATAAAAGGGGGGTCCCAAAACGTGTTTTCTCCATGTTATTTTCCATAGGACCTTTAGACTCGGCTACAGGTCGAACGGGTGAATGGATTTATAAGAAATTTGGAAAAACTGTACAGTCCGGCTCGTAGATTACGCTTTTTTTGGAATGGTGTAAATCCGTTCAGTAGTTGCTGAGGAAATTAAAGTTAAAGTCAATTATATATCTATACGCGCGCACACGTGCGCGCACCCAAACGGCTGCGCGCGCGAGCGGAATTTTGCTGCGTGACGTCTCTTAACGTTCGATTCGAAGGAAATCAGGAAGTGTTGACCGCCATTTTGTCATTGCGAGTAAATATATTGTTGATTTCAAAGCGTTGGAATATGGAAAGGGGAGAGGGTAGAGATTGTTTTGCTGCGTAGGTTTTCTCAGGGTGTGCAGTAAGGCCCTTAAAGGCGAAAATATATATATATATTTTTTTTTTAAAGTTGCGTGGTGCGCGCACTCGGTCGCGCACACCTTTTTACTAGAGTGTGAAAATGGAGATAAATCAGTAGTTTGAGTGCTTAGATATAAGGTGGCTCTGATAAGAGCCCTTGTGTTAATTGAGTGTTTTCTGCATTTATAAGTAAGTACCGATGCAGAGCCTGATGTTTCAGAGGAAGATTCTGTTTCCCTCATTCGTGAAATGAACACCGTCTCTCCTATAGACGTCTTGCATGTGGTATCGCAAGTTGTTGTGGTAAATAGAACCCATGCTATAATCTCTGAGGAACGCAGAAACAGATTTATTTACATGTCTCCTTGCTTTCTCAAATTGTGCACAATGTTGATTGGACCAATTCCATTTCTGTCTTTGGCATATATTGGAATATACCAAGGCAGATCGAGGAAAAAGTGTCATCAATTGTCGAAAGGTGTCTTTTAGAAGCATTTCCAGACCTACCCCAGTGATTGTGCCTAGATCGTTCCCACCACAGTGCACAATTATAAGGTCTGGTTCTGGGAGATGCATAAAAGTTTTCACCAATGGAATCAATTGGTGACATTTCAATCCTCTTTTGGAAATCCATGTTATGTGTACATTTGGTAAGCTGAGGTTGCAAATTCGTCTGCTTACTGCATATTTTTCACTCCAGTGAATATAACTGTGTCCTATTAGCCAGACCTTCATTTTCAAGGGATTTGTAGTCGTCCTCCGATCGGTTCTGGAAGTGGAATGGTAGTTAGAAGTTGAAATTCTAAATAAAGAAAAAGGAAGAGGCTGGGTGTGGTTTAAAAAATAAAAATGATTGGTTGATTGTAAGAAGTGGAGATTGAACAGTACGTTGCATGTTAATGTTTATGTTAAACGAAAAGTACTATTGGGTGTGAAAAAAAAAGACATGTAACAGAGCTGTGGATTGGCAGGTGTTTCTGGAGGGAAAACAGTGTTGTTACTTTGCTGTAGAACGTTGAGATATGAACTTTTGACCTGTGCCTTCAGCCAGGTGCAGAATGAGGTGTTACCATGGAAACAGCCAGAGATGGCAGTGGGTGATGGGTGACTTTTATGTGACATTGAAAATATTGTGAGGGAGAACCAACTGAAATGTAAATGCTTACGTTACGTGCTCCGCATTGCTTCCGGGAAGCTGCGCTTCGCGCCTCGCGCACCGGAGCACTTCCGGGTGCGTTAACGCGGCGCATCATATGACGGATTACGCAACAACGCAATACGTCGTTGGGGCTCCACCGGAACTGATTGAATTGGTAGTCTACAGTGTTTCTGGATGTTTCAGACTGAAGCTGGCGTCAGCATGAGAGCACCCCGTGGCTACGTCGTGGCCATTCCACGAGCAATCATGGCAGTTGCTCCCCACCGGAAGTCTGCAGGAGTCGGGGGCCTCAGTGACTCTTGTAGAATCTTCAAGGCTGAGGGGACGCTTTTGGGAATGGGGCTCATGCCCTATCAGTCAAGCGTCCGAGTTCCAGGGTTGCCCAGAGCCATCCTTGCAGGCCAGGCCCAAGTCTGTGGAGCCGACCGCCATTTCCTGAGCTCCGTGGCAGCCGCCTGTCGCTGTATCGGAAGAGTGGGTGCAATTCAGCCGGATGGCGGGTGAGACGGTGTAATAGCAAGAGCAGGCGTAATTCAGCTGGCCGAGCGAGGCACTGTGCCGCAGGAGCAGGCAGAACTCAGCTGGCCGAGTGAAGCGCTGGGGTGTAGCTAAGAAACCTCCACCTGGTGAGGTGGGAGAGGCTCGTTCGCGCCGCTTCTCCCTTCCAGTGCACTCCACGCCGTCTCCTGGCGCAGGTATATGTGATGGTCGG
This sequence comes from Lissotriton vulgaris, assembly GCF_964263255.1. Classification (NCBI taxonomy): domain Eukaryota; kingdom Metazoa; phylum Chordata; class Amphibia; order Caudata; family Salamandridae; genus Lissotriton; species Lissotriton vulgaris. Next base: position 22,543 of record NW_028249172.1, read on the forward strand.
ACCAGGGCACCGCAGGACGTGTCTTCAGGTCAAACGGATTGTGGGACAAGGTCCAGAATGGAAGAGGCATCAAAAGGCAAGAAGTTCCGCCTGACCCCGGGAGCCGGCCGCCTATGTCGGGGGATCTCAGGCCATACCAGGGGAACAAGACTTGGGGAGGGGGCAGGAGCCAAGCGCCCCCTCCGAGTCCGCGTTTCTTGGACCCTGAAGTATGGCACTCAACATTCAGAACTTATGACATTTGTGCAAGGCAGGGACATCGAAGCCTCTCAGGGACCAAGTATATCCAGCGTCCTTCCTACAGAAGGTGGTGGGGGTGGCGGCATTAGCAAGGCATCCCCCCACACAACTTGTCGGACCCTGAAGTATGGCTCTCAACATCCAGAACTTATGACATTTGTGCAAGGCGGGGACATCGAAGCCTCTCAGGGACCAAGCATATCCAGAGTCTTTCCTACAGAAGGTGGTGGGGGTGGCGGCATTAGCAAGGCATCCCCCCACACAACTTGTCGGACATGACCTCTGGATGTACTGGGTGTTCAATTTCAGAATTGAAACTACTAAGAAGCAATTAGAAGTGTTGTTTTCATGTTGCAGTAGGCTGCCATGTAAATAGTTATTTAATAAAACGTTTTATCCTGTTACTTTGCTGGTGTGTTGTATATATTTATAATATTTGCATAGTGTTTGTCGTTATTTTGGGCGGGGTGGGCGGCGGAGCCGAGCTGTCTTGCAGCTATCATGGCGTCGAGCTCGGTTCCTCTCTCTAGTTTCATGTTTTTTCTAACGATTTATATGTTATAGTTTGCTAGCACGATACAGCGGATAGTCCGCATTTTATATATATGTCCTTTTTATTAGGGGGGTCCTCCAGTGGAGTCGGACGATCTACCTCTAATAAACGGTCCGGGTTGAAACAACTACCAACAAACGGGGCAGAGATAGGCATGATGGGTTACAAAGGGGACAAAAGTGTGCACTACCTATCCTTCACTATCTGCAAAAACTAAACAGAGTATTGCGACTTTATGCTTATTTGTGAACAGAGAATGACCCAAAGAGAACCAATTTCGAACAATCATAGGCTATTGGTAGTGGGCAGAGAGGCCATGACACAGAAAATGGCTGTTACTTACGTGCATGATGGGGCCTAAAAGGGACTAGATGGCGTGGCTACTGTTTCGCGACTTTCACTTTACTTTTAACAATGGTTGTGGTGAACATAAATGAACGCCGCTTATGTATACCTAATTTTAGTCATTTTTCACAAAAAAGCTTTTGATATTTGCTATTAAAAAACCAAAGAAAATCACTGAAAAAACCATAGGTTATAGACCATATATAGTTAAATATCTGAAGTCCATCTCTGCGCTCGATGGGGATACAGGTCGTCGATCAGAAGATGTGCTGGCCACCTCTAATGGTAATAGCGTGGCCAGGGCTCTTGTCGTTGCCTCTGCAAATTGCAGAGGGTGCACTTGTTTGACATGACGCACCATGGTATGTATGGAAAAGGAATATTTTTTTGCTGGATTTCTTCTTGAGAGAACCAAGTCACATATCGTGCAGGTTACTTTTGGTGCATTCACTTTCTTTTGACCTTCAGGATAAGTGAAAAATTGCCAGATGAAAGATTTATTTTTTCTTATTAAAGGTAGTCGATCATTTTGGTCAGATTCGGAAGATGAATGAGATACGGTAGCCATTTCACCAAAGTCTTCCGAAAGATGTAGGACGTTGTTCTCTCTTGAGAGTAGAAAAGACAGTGAGGGAAGTGGGTGGAGTGCTGCGTGTAAATTCCAGAATTGAAACTATTAAGAACCAATTGAAAGTGTTGTTTTCATGTTGCTGTAGGCTGCCATGTAAATAGTTATTTAATAAAACGTTTTACCCTGTTAATTTGCTGGTGTGTTGTGTATCTTTTTAATATTTGTCGTTATTTTGGGTGGGGTGGGCGGCGGAGCCGAGCTGTCCTGCAGCCATCATGGCGTCGAGCTCGGTTCCTCTCACTAGTTTCATATTTCTCATGAGGGGTTGTTTCTAATTTTTCTATTTTAGCGAGGTCAAAAAAAGATCTCATCAGTGGCCTACTGATTTTGCTCGATTCCTTTTGTTTTTTCTAACGATTTATATGTTATAGTTTGCTAGCACGATACAGCGGCTAGTCCGCATTTTATATATATGTCCTTTTTATTAGGGGTGTCCTCCGGTGGAGTCGGACGATCTACCTCTAATAAACGGTCCGGGTTGAACCAACTACCATCCTGATTTTGTATATCTTCTGAGCTGGATTTAAGGACACAATTGTTAAAGTATGAAACGTTTTATATTTCTAAAAAAAATACTAAGGTGTGTACATCCGGTAACGCAAAGAAGTTTAAAAAGACATTCGGCTCCATTTACTGAAAAGTTTCATAAGAATAAAAAAGAAGTCTAGGTACAGTCTCTTTGACGTACTATAAGTTCTTTGAGGGGTGTATGAAGAAATTCAATAAGTGCAAATCGCAAGGTTTTTACAAAATATATAGGCTGGTGCGCGCACTCGGACGCACACGAAAGCCTGGAAATGCGATATCCATTTTATTGACAACTGTTGCCGAGAGTGCGCACACCGGGTCGCGCACGAAAGTTTAGTAAGGCTATTTTTATTTACAGACAAATTTTAATGTGTTTAAAAAAAGGCAAGGTACAGACTTTCGAATTCTGTATTGCTTTACAAGGAGTGTCTATGCAACTTGAACAGTGAAGAAAACGGCTTGTTTTCGAAAAAAATATTGCCAGAACTTTATTGCCAAAAGTATAGGTTGCATACACGACATTTTTCTGAATTAGCATTTTAAAAACCAATGAAATTCACAGAAAAAAACATAGGTTTTACACACGTTATAGTTAGGAAGTAGCATTTAAAAAACCTATGAAATTCACTGAAAAAACCATAGGTTTGACACATGTTATAGTTAGCTGGAAATTTTACTGACATAAAACCAATGAAATTCCACGTTATAGTTAGTTGGACTCACTATAACTTGCGCGTGCAATGCACTGCTGATGACGTCACATATTACATCACTCATGACTTGGTCAGTGACATCACTCATGACATCACTGATGACACCATCCAGTGAATATGTGTCTTTCTGAAAAATAAATATTAGTGAGTAATGTTTAAATATTTAAATATATATATTAGTGTTTCACTTTGTGTATAAGTGGCTACATGTGTTGGTAAGTAGCTACATGCGTATGTATATGGGTTATTAGATGTTTCTCTTAGTATCAGTATGAGTGTCTATATGGTTTGGTGGGGGTATTACTTAGCACATAGATGCATGAGTGTCTGACTCTCTGTTTGTATGTGTTTTGAAGAGAGCATATGTGCAGGAGTGTATGGGTGGATGAGTGTGTATATGTGTTTGTTAGTGAGTGAATGACTGTCTCACTAGTGTCTTTATCAGTAACAATATATGTTTTAATCTAGTATATGGGAATATTGATGTATATAAGTGAGTATATGTGAGAGTAAGAGATTGAAAGAGTTCCTGTTTAAATAAGTATGTGTTTCTATAAGTGATTGTTTAAGAGAATAAATATGTGTAATTTTCAATAGAAGTAAGGTGGAAGTGTGTGTATAACTCTATATTCAAATAAATGGATGTTCAATAGTTTATTTGCACGTGTGAGTATGTGTGTGAGTAACTTTTCGATGATTGTCGGTGTGTAACAGGATGTATAGGTGTATCACTTCATATGATGAGTGAGTATATGTATGAGTGACTATATAGAACTGTTGGTGAATGAGTGAATGTGTATATAGATGGTGGAATTACTGAATTACTTGTTGTAACTGATATGGGTATGTCCATTTTTTTTTACATTTCAGTTTCTATTTTTGAATATGTGTATCAAGGGTTACATTACAGTGAAAGGAGGTCTGTCACTATGTCACAAGGATGGTGTCATCAGTGATGTCATGAGTGATGTCACTGACCATGTCATGAGTGATGTAATATGTGACGTCATCAGCAGTGCATTGCACGCGCAAGTTATAGTGAGTCCAACTAACTATAACGTGGAATTTCATTGGTTTTATGTCAGTAAACTTTCCAGCTAACTATAACATGTGTCAAACGTTTGGTTTTTTCAGTGAATATATATATATTTTTCATTTTTAAATCTTTATTTCGACCATACGGTCATAAAAGAAACATGTACAATACATTCACATGAAATATGGCACAATCATAAACCATCAAACGTAATTTTAAAATCAAAACCAGACAATACCGGTGTTTGTTTAAAAAAGATGTAGGAATTCTGCACTCTACCCAACAGATTTTAAAAGACGACTACGTGTGTGCCACACATTCATAAAAAATTTGGAGAGTGCAAATACAATAGGGCCGGAGGTATCACTTTTCAAGATCCTGTACATTGGTCCGTATTCTCTTCCACCCAGATTTTTAATCAAAGGCAGTAGCCAGTATCTTCTTGCTGCCCTGTATGCTGGGCAAAAGAAGATCACGTGCAAGTCGTTCTCCTCCTTGTCGGCACAGACAGGACAGAATTTGGTGGTCGGGGTTTTAGACCATATGCTACAAAAGGACCGTAGTGGGAGTGTGCTATATCTCCACTGGAGGAATAGCTTCCTGGAAAATATGGGAAAAACAGGGTCCAAAGTTTTCTCGAATGCATACAGATCCTTTGTTTGCAAGAATATAGAGGATAGGGACCCCTCCGTCTGGGTAGCTATAAGCCTTACCCTTTTATACTCGTGGTACAGCTTCGCCAGTTGTGTCTTGGAAATTCTTGGTGCTGTATGTGCTGGTTCAGTCCACAGTTCGGGGAGCCCCATATCAATACAAACTGACTGGATGTTTTGGACCCAGGGGATACTGAGCACCTTTGGATGTTTCAATAGTTCAACTAATTCCGCCCTGTAGTCGGCGAGATTATCGCTGCTCCATAACCTGCGCCAGAAGGCAATGGGTCTTAACGTTATCTCGTCGGCTAGGGGTCGTATCCCTAAGTCAAGCCTCAGTGGGAGAAGGGGTGTACTGGAAGGGAGTGCGGTAATTTGCCTTAAAAATCTATTTTCTGTATGTGACAAATTCCAGCAAGGGATATGCCCCCACAGTTCAGCCCCGTATAATATCGCTCCCCTAGCCTGTGCTTTATATATCTGGATTAGGGCCCCCAGAGGACGGTAGGTTGCTCCGGTCATCATTCGGGAAATTCCCCCAGTAGTTTGAACTAGCTTAAGGTTTGCCCTGGTTTGATGGTTCTCCCAGGTCATGTTTTCAGATAGTGTCACCCCGAGGTATTCGAACGTGTCCACTCGTTCCAGTCTTACTGGACCCAATAGGGGGTTTGGGCGCTGCCTGGGTTTTGGGTTCAATACCATATATTTCGTTTTTGAGGCATTGATTTCTAACCCTCTATCCTGGCAGAAGGTCACAAACGCATCCAGTATCTTTTGAATGCCCATGGGTGTTTTGGATACCAATAGTGTATCGTCCGCAAACATAATTGCGGGTACACTATTGCCATTCAATTTGGGGGCATCTGTGTGGTCGGTGGCATTTAGATGAGCGATTACCCCGTTGACGAAGAGGCAAAACAGGGTCGGCGCCAGCACACAACCCTGTCTCACCCCTCTGCCCACGGGGAATCTGTCTGTTAGCTCTCCCGCCCTCCCACATCTCACCTGGGCGTAATTATTGTGATGCAGCCTCTGCAGAGTCAGTAGGATATCTGGTGGAACGCCCATCTCTGCTAGAATAGCCCAAAGCTTTCCCCTCGGCACAAGGTCGAAGGCGGCTTTTAAGTCCACGAAAATCGTGTACAGACTACCGCCCTCGAACCTGGCTGTCCTCCAGTAGATCAGATTTAGTCTGAAAACTTGGTCCACAGTTGATATCCCTTTCCTGAAGCCTGCTTGGTATGGGCTGAGGGCTCCCACCTCCTCAATCCATTCCTGTAGCCTGTTCAGGAGGACCCTTCCAAACAACTTCTGCGCTACATCTATGAGACTAATTGGTCTGTAATTGGCTGGGAGCAGGGGAGATCCCTTTTTAAAAATCGGGACCACCTCAGCCCCCAGCCAAGTACTTGGGATTTCCATCCCACTTAGGACACCATTGAAAAGAATTACGAGGTAAGGCGCCCAGACGGTGGGCTCCTGCTTATACAGGTCTCCCGGCAGACCATCCAGCCCTGGCGCCTTCCCCGCAGCCAGGCCTGAGATTGCAGCTATTACCTCACTCAAAGTTATTTGGTCTGCCTGCAAGCCCTGGGTCACTGTTTCAATTCTCACGGGAATTTCTCCAGGTTCGGCGCTATATAGCGACTCGAAGTGGGCCTGCCACACTCCCGGCGCTATGTTAGGCTCCACTGCCGAGCGAAGACTCCCCGATCCCCCGTTCACTATTCTCCAGAACAGTCGTTGGTCTTGAACTGCTAGGGCCTTTGTGAGCGCTTCCCACTGACTTTCCTCCCATTCTATCCTAGCTTGTATGAGAAGCTTCTTGTAAGCTTGTCTACACTGCTTGAGGTGGTCCCCTCCCATGCCCTCCTTAATAACTCCAAGCAGTTCTGTTTTAGCTTGTCTGCAGGCTTTGTTGTACCATTGTGTTTTGCCTATGGGCCTCGCTTTTGACTTTTGTGTTTTACATGTCAGATGGGGTACCACCGCTTTTATGAGTGTTTTATGGACGTCGGACAATTTACACCTTATGTCCGTTTGGTTAGCCACTCTATCGAGGGCCCCAGCCATTTCTAGGATTGGGGTGATCTCTTTATAAAGCTGAGGGATTTTATCCTTGTTTGTGATCATCTGCTCCCACTTAATTCTTCTCCTGGTGTTATCTATAAGGAGAGAGCGATGATTCCCTACCTCTTGGGTCACTAGACCTTGCGGTGCTGGGTGGGCGAGATCTAACTCGAGTGCGTTATGGTCACTATCCCCCCTAACGGTAACCCTGAAATCCTGTATTGATGGCCACCTCGACAGTTGGACCAAAATGTAGTCTAGGTGTGACTCCCTTCCTAGACGGTTATAGGTGGTTTTGCCTGGTGTGTCCGAGGTAGTACGTCCATTACACGCTCTAAGACCATACCTTAGCGTGAGAGCCATAATTTGACTGACCATGTCATGAATGATGTAATATGTGACATCATCAGCAGTGGATTGCGGGTGCACGATATATAGTTAGTGCAACTAACTATATATGCGAATTTCAATGGTTTTGTGCGAGTAAAATAAGGTTTTGTAAATGCTAATCCCTAACTATATATGGTCTATAACCCATGGTTTTTTCAGTGAATTTTCAAGGTTTTGTAAATGCTAATTCCTAACTATATATGGTCTATAACCTATGGTTTTTTCAGTGAATTTCAATGGTTTTTTAATAGCAAATATCAAAAGCTGTAAAATGTGAAGTACGTGGTAGGTAAAAACATTTTCGTGTTTATGCACGCTGATGTGCTTTGAACGCTGCCCCCCCCTCCTCTTTTCTTTTAGGAGTAATCTCTCTTTGCAGATAGTGAAGGGTAGGTAACGCAGGCCTTTGCCCCCGTTGTAATCCGTCGTGCCTGCTTCCCTCTCCATTTGATTGATTGTTATCCTAGAATTTATTGTTTTGGAATTGGTTCTCTTTGGTTCATTCTCTATTTACAAACAAGCACAGAGTCACAATACTCTGTTTAGTCTTTGCAGATAGTGAAAAATCGTTAAAAAAACAAAAGGAATCAAGCAAAATCAGTAGGCCACTAATGGGATCTCTTTTTGACCTCGCTAAAATAGAAACATTAGGAACAACCCCTCATGAGAAATACGAAACTAGTGAGAGGAACTGAGCTCGACGCCATGATGGCTGCAAGACAGCTCGGCTCCGCCGCCCACCCCGCCCAAAACAACGACAAACCCTATGCAAATATTATAAATATATACAACACACCAGCAAAGTAACAGGGTAAAACGTTTTATTAAATAACTATTTACATGGCAGCCTGCTGCAACAAACACAGAAAATGGTGGGGTATTACTTTGACCCCACCGCAGCGGCGACAGCCTCATTTTTAGTAATGCCAATGCTTCCATTATTTTCTGTTAATCCTTTTTCTCATTTTCATACTTAAATCCTTATATTATACGCTGCGCGATCGTTTTTCATTTAGTCGTCTTTCTTAAACTCCTTATCATGCAAGGTAACTGCCAATTTCCAAGTTTTCTCATGTAATGGCGGGCCATCCGAACCTCTCAACCAATAACACGTACTAATGCATGGTTCCATTCAAGCAGTTTATTTATCCAATGCATTTCGGACCCTTTCTGGGTCCTTCGTCAGGGAACAAACTGTAAGTAACAATAACACATTTGTTAGCAACCCACACTTTAAACCATGAACTCTAATATATGTGAAGAAAACATTCTCATTGTATACATCGTGTTAACCATAAGTATTAAAAAGCATCCTTCATATTGCATTTTCTCAAGTGTGCTATTTCTGTCAGATCCGTCTGTTTAACATCGCTCCCTTGAATTGTTTACAAAATAAAACATGGGCTTCTTCAATCTCCCTGCAGGTCTGCACAGTATCCTCACTCCTCTCCTTCCATGCTAATTCTCCACACCCTCTTCCACCTACTGTTTTTTTTACATCTATTAACAAAACCTTACTTTTCCCCACCATCTGTCGTCTATTCCAGTTCGCTTCTACTCTTTAACCGCCCCCATCCTGATCTCTCCAATCTTTTCATTCAACGTACCTGCTTAACTGACAACATCTACCTCTCCTCAGTGGAAATAAAAGCTCTCCTTGCTGAGTTTCTCTCAGTCGTTTTAAGCTACAAACTCCCGCCTTCGTGACTGAGACCCGCCCCTTCAATTAAACCCGCAATACAGACCTAAGTGAACAGACAAACTTGGAGCGACTACCTTACCCATAATCCTTCTGGTGACATAATCTAACATCGATGTAGCGATCGCAGTGGTGTGACGCCTCTGCAGCTCAAAGTTATCTTATATACACAATGAAAAAGATAAATAATACACAAAAAAATGTCCACAATAAGTTAATCAAATGTCCATGATTATATGTATGTTTTCACATTTTCCACTGACTCGTATGAAACAAACTTGCTAGGTGAACCACGATGTTCCGCCTTGCATGAAGAGCTCGATATTTTCTCCTTGTTCTTGTCAATAAAGCTCATTTCTTCGCTGGGTGCTAACCCTTTTAGGGCTAAATTCGACAATATCACGTAAGGAACGGGTTGCACACCGTTTTTTAAACCCATCAACCATTATTTCTGTGACCATTATTTTTGTGAATGGCGTGCTCACTGATTCGTGCCAAGCCCACACTGCACGTGTACAACAAACACAGAAAATGGTGGGGTATTACTTTGACCCCACCGCAGCGGCGACAGCCTCATTTTTAGTAATGCCAATGCTTCCATTATTTTCTGTTAATCCTTTTTCTCATTTTCATACTTAAATCCTTATATTATACGCTGTGCGATCGTTTTTCATTTAGTCGTCTTTCTTAAACTCCTTATCATGCAAGGTAACTGCCAATTTCCAAGTTTTCTCATGTAATGGCGGGCCATCCGAACCTCTCAACCAATAACATGTACTAATGCATGGTTCCATTCAAGCAGTTTATTTATCCAATGCATTTCGGACCCTTTCTGGGTCCTTCGTCAGGGAACAAACTGTAAGTAACAATAACACATTTGTTAGCAACCCACACTTTAAACCATGAACTCTAATATATGTGAAGAAAACATTCTCATTGTATACATCGTGTTAACCATAAGTATTAAAAAGCATCCTTCATATTGCATTTTCTCAAGTGTGCTATTTCTGTCAGATCCGTCTGTTTAACATCGCTCCCTTGAATTGTTTACAAAATAAAACATGGGCTTCTTCACTCTCCCTGCAGGTCTGCACAGTATCCTCACTCCTCTCCTTCCGTGCTAATTCTCCACACCCTCTTCCACACACTGTTTTTTTTACATCTATTAACAAAACCTTACTTTTCCCCACCATCTGTCGTCTATTCCAGTTCGCTCCTACTCTTTAACCGCCCCCATCCTGATCTCTCCAATCTTTTCATTCAACGTACCTGCTTAACTGACAACATCTACCTCTCCTCGGTGGAAATAAAAGCTCTCCTTGCTGAGTTTCTCTCAGTCGTTTTAAGCTACAAACTCCCGCCTTCGTGACTGAGACCTGCCCCTTCAATTAAACCCGCAATACATACCTAAGTGAACAGACAAACTTGGAGCGACTACCTTACCCATAATCCTTCTGGTGACATAATATAACATCGATGTAGCGATCGCAGTGGTGTGACGCCTCTGTAGCTCAAAGTTATCTTATATACACAATGAAAAAGATAAATAATACACAAAAAAATGACCACAATAATTTAATCAAATGTCCATGATTATATGTATGTTTTCACATTTTCCACTGACTCGTATGAAACAAACTTGCTAGGTGAACCACGATGTTCCGCCTTGCATGAAGAGCTCGATATTTTCTCCTTGTTCTTGTCAATAAAGCTCATTTCTTCGCTGAGTGCTAACCCTTTTAGGGCTAAATTCGACAATATCACGTAAGGAAACGGGTTGCACACCGTTTTTAAACCCATGTTTGTTATAACTTTTTCAACCATTATTTCTGTGACCATTATTTTTGTGAATGGCGTGCTCACTGATTCGTGCCAAGCCCACACTGCACGTGTACAACAAACACAGAAAATGGTGGGGTATTACTTTGACCCCACCGCAGCGGCGACAGCCTCATTTTTAGTAATGCCAATGCTTCCATTATTTTCTGTTAATCCTTTTTCTCATTTTCATACTTAAATCCTTATATTATACGCTGCGGGATCGTTTTTCATTTAGTCGTCTTTCTTAAACTCCTCATCATGCAAGGTAACTGCCAATTTCCAAGTTTTCTCATGTAATGGCGGGCCATCCAAACCTCTCAACCAATAACACGTACTAATGCATGGTTCCATTCAAGCAGTTTATTTATCCAATGCATTTCGGACCCTTTCTGGGTCCTTCGTCAGGGAACAAACTGTAAGTAACAATAGCACATGTGTTAGCAACCCACACTTTAAACCATGAACTTTAATATTTGTAAAGAAAACATTCTCATTGTATACATCGTGTTAACCATAAGTATTAAAAAGCATCCTTCATATTGCATTTTCTCAAGTGTCCTATTTCTGTCAGATCCGTCTGTTTAACATCGCTCCCTTGAATTGTTTACAAAATAAAACATGGGCTTCTTCACTCTCCCTGCAGGTCTGCACAGTATCCTCACTCCTCTCCTTCCGTGCTAATTCTCCACACCCTCTTCCACCCACTGTTTTTTTTACATCTATTAACAAAACCTTACTTTTCCCCACCATCTGTCGTCTATTCCAGTTCGCTCCTACTCTTTAACCGCCCCCATCCTGATCTCTCCAATCTTTTCATTCAACGTACCTGCTTAACTGACAACATCTACCTCTCCTCGGTGGAAATAAAAGCTCTCCTTGCTGAGTTTCTCTCAGTCGTTTTAAGCTACAAACTCCCGCCTTCGTAACTGAGACCCGCCCCTTCAATTAAAGCCGCAATACATACCTAAGTGAACAGACAAACTTGGAGCGACTACCTTACCCATAATCCTTCTGGTGACATAATCTAACATCGATGTAGCGATCGCAGTGGTGTGACGCCTCTGCAGCTCAAAGTTATCTTATATACACAATGAAAAAGATAAATAATACACACAAAAAATGTCCAAAATAAGTTAATCAAATGTCCATGATTATATGTATGTTTTCACATTTTCCACTGACTCGTATGAAACAAACTTGCTAGGTGAACCACGATGTTCCGCCTTGCATGAAGAGCTCGATATTTTCTCCTTGTTCTTGTAAATAAAGCTCATTTCTTCGCTGGGTGCTAAGCCTTTTAGGGCTAAATTCGACAATATCACGTAAGGAAACGGGTTGCACACCGTTTTTTAAACCCATGTTTGTTATAACTTTTTCAACCATTATTTCTGTGACCATTATTTTTGTGAATGGCGTGCTCACTGATTCGTGCCAAGCCCACACTGCACGTGTACAACAAACACAGAAAATGGTGGGGTATTACTTTGACCCCACCGCAGCGGCGACAGCCTCATTTTTAGTAATGCCAATGCTTCCATTATTTTCTGTTAATCCTTTTTCTCATTTTCATACTTAAATCCTTATATTATACGCTGCGCGATCGTTTTTCATTTAGTCGTCTTTCTTAAACTCCTTATCATGCAAGGTAACTGCCAATTTCCAAGTTTTCTCATGTAATGGCGGGCCATCCGAACCTCTCAACCAATAACACGTACTAATGCATGGTTCCATTCAAGCAGTTTATTTATCCAATGCATTTCGGACCCTTTCTGGGTCCTTAGTCAGGGAACAAACTGTAAGTAACAATAACACATTTGTTAGCAACCCACACTTTAAACCATGAACTCTAATATTTGTGAAGAAAACATTCTCATTGTATACATCGTGTTAACCATAAGTATTAAAAAGCATCCTTCATATTGCATTTTCTCAAGTGTCCTATTTCTGTCAGATCCGTCTGTTTAACATCGCTCCCTTGAATTGTTTACAAAATAAAACATGGGCTTCTTCACTCTCCCTGCAGGTCTGCACAGTATCCTCACTCCTCTCCTTCCGTGCTAATTCTCCACACCCTCTTCCACCTACTGTTTTTTTTACATCTATTAACAAAACCTTACTTTTCCCCACCATCTGTCGTCTATTCCAGTTCGCTCCTACTCTTTAACCGCCCCCATCCTGATCTCTCCAATCTTTTCATTCAACGTACCTGCTTAACTGACAACATCTACCTCTCCTCGGTGGAAATAAAAGCTCTCCTTGCTGAGTTTCTCTCAGTCGTTTTAAGCTACAAACTCCCGCCTTCGTGACTGAGACCCGCCCCTTCAATTAAACCCGCAATACATACCTAAGTGAACAGACAAACTTGGAGCGACTACCTTACCTATAATCCTTCTGGTGACATAATCTAACATCGATGTAGCGATCGCAGTGGTGTGACGCCTCTGCAGCTCAAAGTTATCTTATATACACAATGTAAAAGATAAATGATACACAAAAAAAAAAATGTCCAGAATAAGTTAATCAAATGTCCATGATTATATGTATGTTTTCACATTTTCCACTGACTCGTATGAGACAAACTTGCTAGGTGAACCACGATGTTCCGCCTTGCATGAAGAGCTCGATATTTTCTCCTTGTTCTTGTCAATAAAGCTCATTTCTTCGCTGGGTGCTAACCCTTTTAGGGCTAAATTCGACAATATCACGTAAGGAAACGGGTTGCACACCGTTTTTTAAACCCATGTTTGTTATAACTTTTTCAACCATTATTTCTGTGACCATTATTTTTGTGAATGGCGTGCTCACTGATTCGTGCCAAGCCCACACTGCACGTGTACAACAAACACAGAAAATGGTGGGGTATTACTTTGACCCCACCGCAGCGGCGAAAGCCTCATTTTTAGTAATGCCAATGCTTCCATTATTTTCTGTTAATCCTTTTTCTCATTTTCATACTTAAATCCTTATATTATACGCTGCGCGATCGTTTTTCATTTAGTCGTCTTTCTTAAACTCCTTATCATGCAAGGTAACTGCCAATTTCCAAGTTTTCTCATGTAATGGCGAGCCATCCGAACCTCTCAACCAATAACACGTACTAATGCATGGTTCCATTCAAGCAGTTTATTTATCCAATGTATTTCGGACCCTTTCTGGGTCCTTCGTCAGGGAACAAACTGTAAGTAACAATAACACATTTGTTAGCAACCCACACTTTAAACCATGAACTCTAATATTTGTGAAGAAAACATTCTCATTGTGTACATCGTGTTAACCAAAAGTATTAAAAAGGATTATGAAGGATTATGGGTAAGGTAGTCGCTCCAAGTTTGTCTGTTCACTTAGGTATGTATTGCGGGTTTAATTGAAGGGGCGGGTCTCAGTCACGAAGGCGGGAGTTTGTAGCTAAAAACGACTGAGAGAAACTCAGCAAGGAGAGCTTTTATTTCCACCAAGGAGAGGTAGATGTTGTCAGTTAAGCAGGTACGTTGAATGAAAAGATTGGAGAGATCAGGATGGGGCGGTTAAAGAGTAGGAGCGAACTGGAATAGACGACAGATGGTGGGGAAAAGTAAGGTTTTGTTAATAGATGTAAAAAAAACAGTGGGTGGAAGAGGGTGTGGAGAATTAACACGGAAGGAGAGGAGTGAGGATACTGTGCAGACCTGCAGGGAGAGTGAAGAAGCCCATGTTTTATTTTGTAAACAATTCAAGGGAGCGATGTTAAACAGACGGATCTGACAGAAATAGGACACTTGAGAAAATGCAATATGAAGGAGGCTTTTTAATACTTATGGTTAACACGATGTATACAATGAGAATGTTTTCTTCACAAATATTAGAGTTCATGGTTTAAAGTGTGGGTTGCTAACAAATGTGTTATTGTTACTTACAGTTTGTTCCCTGACGAAGGACCCAGAAAGGGTCCGAAATGCATTGGATAAATAAACTGCTTGAATGGAACCATGCATTAGTACATGTTATTGGTTGAGAGGTTCGGATGGCCCGCCATTACATGAGAAAACTTGGAAATTGGCAGTTACCTTGCATGATAAGGAGTTTAAGAAAGACGACTAAATGAAAAACAATCGCGCAGCGTATAATATAAGGATTTAAGTATAGTTAAGAGGTGTCTGGCCGCCTTTAGAGTTTTAAAAACTGATCTCTCAGACCACATCGTGTTCGCTATGGCTAAGTACCTGGGCGCTCTCTGGTCAATCAGAAGGAAGTGTCTTAAAATACAGACCTGAGTGCAGATCGGTTCTTTGTATACAATGACTTTTTTTCCAGTCATGTTTCTATGAATTTTATAAATGCTGTACAAAATTTTTAAATGAATTGTTTTTATAAATTGTCTTTTATGGTAAATTTTTACCGAAATAAAGGTTTTTGAATTGAATTGATTTAAGTATGAAAATGAGAAAAAGGATTAACAGAAAATAATGGAAGCATTGGCATTACTAAAAATGAGGCTGTCGCCGCTGCGGTGGGGTCAAAGTAATACCCCACCATTTTCTGTGTTTGTTGTACACGTGCAGTGTGGGCTTGGCACGAATCAGTGAGCACGCCATTCACAAAAATAATGGTCACAGAAATAATGGTTGATGGGTTTAAAAAACGGTGTGCAACCCGTTTCCTTACGTGATATTGTCGAATTTAGCCCTAAAAGGGTTAGCACCCAGCGAAGAAATGAGCTTTATTGACAAGAACAAGGAGAAAATATCGAGCTCTTCATGCAAGGCGGAACATCGTGGTTCACCTAGCAAGTTTGTTTCATACGAGTCAGTGGAAAATGTGAAAACATACATATAATCATGGACATTTGATTAACTTATTGTGGACATTTTTTTTGTGTATTATTTATCTTTTTCATTGTGTATATAAGATAACTTTGAGCTGCAGAGGCGTCACACCACTGCGATCGCTACATCGATGTTAGAATATGTCAAAGAAGGATTTTGGGTAAGGTAGTCGCTCCAAGTTTGTCTGTTCACTTAGGTATGTATTGCGGGTTTAATTGAAGGGGTGGGTCTCAGTCACGAAGGCGGGAGTTTGTAGCTTAAAACGACTGAGAGAAACTCAGCAAGGAGAGCTTTTATTTCCACCGAGGAGAGGTAGATGTTGTCAGTTAAGCAGGTACGTTGAATGAAAAGATTGGAGAGATCAGGATGGGGGCGGTTAAAGAGTAGGAGCGAACTGGAATAGACGACAGATGGTGGGGAAAAGTAAGGTTTTGTTAATAGATGTAAAAAAACCAGTGGTGGAAGAGGGTGTGGAGAATTAGCACGGAAGGAGAGGAGTGAGGATACTGTGCAGACCTGCAGGGAGAGTGAAGAAGCCCATGTTTTATTTTGTAAACAATTCAAGGGAGCGATGTTAAACAGACGGATCTGACAGAAATAGGACACTTGAGAAAATGCAATATGAAGGATGCTTTTTAATACTTATGGTTAACACGATGTATACAATGAGAATGTTTTCTTCACAAATATTAGAGTTCATGGTTTAAAGTGTGGGTTGCTAACAAATGTGTTATTGTTACTTACAGTTTGTTCCCTGACGAAGGACCCAGAAAGGGTCCGAAATGCATTGGATAAATAAACTGCTTGAATGGAACCATGCATTAGTACGTGTTATTGGTTGAGAGGTTCGGATGGCCCGCCATTACATGAGAAAACTTGGAAATTGGCAGTTACCTTGCATGATAAGGAGTTTAAGAAAGACGACTAAATGAAAAACGATCCCACAGCGTATAATATAAGGATTTAAGTATGAAAATGAGAAAAAGGATTAACAGAAAATAATGGAAGCATTGGCATTGCTAAAAATGAGGCTGTCACCGCTGCGGTGGGGTCAAAGTAATACCCCACCATTTTCTGTGTTTGTTGTACACGTGCAGTGTGGGCTTGGCACGAATCAGTGAGCACGCCATTCACAAAAATAATGGTCACAGAAATAATGGTTGATGGGTTTAAAAAACGGTGTGCAACCCGTTTCCTTACGTGATATTGTCGAATTTAGCCCTAAAAGGGTTAGCACCCAGCGAAGAAATGAGCTTTATTGACAAGAACAAGGAGAAAATATCGAGCTCTTCATGCAAGGCGGAACATCGTGGTTCACCTAGCAAGTTTGTTTCATACGAGTCAGTGGAAAATGTGAAAACATACATATAATCATGGACATTTGATTAACTTATTGTGGACATTTTTTTTGTGTATTATTTATCTTTTTCATTGTGTATATAAGATAACTTTGAGCTGCAGAGGCGTCACACCACTGCGATCGCTACATCGATGTTAGATTATGTCACCAGAAGGATTATGGGTAAGGTAGTCGCTCCAAGTTTGTCTGTTCACTTAGGTATGTATTGCGGGTTTAATTGAAGGGGCGGGTCTCAGTCACGAAGGCGGGAGTTTGTAGCTTAAAACGACTGAGAGAAACTCAGCAAGGAGAGCTTTTATTTCCACCGAGGAGAGGTAGATGTTGTCAGTTAAGCAGGTACGTTGAATGAAAAGATTGGAGAGATCAGGATGGGGGCGGTTAAAGAGTAGGAGCGAACTGGAATAGACGACAGATGGTGGGGAAAAGTAAGGTTTTGTTAATAGATGTAAAAAAAACAGTGGGTGGAAGAGGGTGTGGAGAATTAGCACGGAAGGAGAGGAGTGAGGATACTGTGCAGACCTGCAGGGAGAGTGAAGAAGCCCATGTTTTATTTTGTAAACAATTCAAGGGAGCGATGTTAAACAGACGGATCTGACAGAAATAGGACACTTGAGAAAATGCAATATGAAGGATGCTTTTTAATACTTATGGTTAACACAATGTATACAATGAGAATGTTTTCTTCACAAATATTAGAGTTCATGGTTTAAAGTGTGGGTTGCTAACAAATGTGTTATTGTTACTTACAGTTTGTTCCCTGACGAAGGACCCAGAAAGGGTCCGAAATGCATTGGATAAATAAACTGCTTGAATGGAACCATGCATTAGTACGTGTTATTGGTTGAGAGGTTCGGATGGCCCGCCATTACATGAGAAAACTTGGAAATTGGCAGTTACCTTGCATGATAAGCAGTTTAAGAAAGACGACTAAATGAAAAACGATCGCGCAGCGTATAATATAAGGATTTAAATATGAAAATGAGAAAAAGGATTAACAGAAAATAATGGAAGCATTGGCATTACTAAAAATGAGGCTGTCGCCGCTGCGGTGGGGTCAAAGTAATACCCCACTATTTTCTGTGTTTGTTGTACACGTGCAGTGTGGGCTTGGCACGAATCAGTGAGCACGCCATTCACAAAAATAATGGTCACAGAAATAATGGTTGAAAAAGTTATAACAAACATGGGTTTAAAAAACGGTGTGCAACCCGTTTCCTTACGTGATATTGTCGAATTTAGCCCTAAAAGGGTTAGCACCCAGCGAAGAAATTAGCTTTATTGACAAGAACAAGGAGAAAATATCGAGCCCTTCATGCAAGGCGGAACATCGTGGTTCACCTAGCAAGTTTGTTTCATACGAGTCAGTGGAAAATGTGAAAAACATACATATAATCATGGACATTTGATTAACTTATTGTGGACATTTTTTTTGTGTATTATTTATCTTTTTCATTGTGTATATAAGATAACTTTGAGCTGCAGAGGCGTCACACCACTGTGATCGCTACATCGATGTTAGATTATGTCACCAGAAGGATTATGGGTAAGGTAGTCGCTCCAAGTTTGTCTGTTCACTTAGGTATGTATTGCGGGTTTAATTGAAGGGGCGGGTCTCAGTCACGAAGGCGGGAGTTTGTAGCTTAAAACGACTGAGAGAAACTCAGCAAGGAGAGCTTTTATTTCCACCGAGGAGAGGTAGATGTTGTCAGTTAAGCTGGTACGTTGAATGAAAAGATTGGAGAGATCAGGATGGGGGCGGTTAAAGAGTAGGAGCGAACTGGAATAGACGACAGATGGTGGGGAAAAGTAAGGTTTTGTTAATAGATGTAAAAAAACCAGTGGGTGGAAGAGGGTGTGGAGAATTAGCACGGAAGGAGAGGAGTGAGGATACTGTGCAGACCTGCAGGGAGAGTGAAGAAGCCCATGTTTTATTTTGTAAACAATTCAAGGGAGCGATGTTAAACAGACGGATCTGACAGAAATAGGACACTTGAGAAAATGCAATTTGAAGGATGCTTTTTAATACTTATGGTTAACACGATGTATACAATGAGAATGTTTTCTTCACAAATATTAGAGTTCATGGTTTAAAGTGTGGGTTGCTAACAAATGTGTTATTGTTACTTACAGTTTGTTCCCTGACGAAGGACCCAGAAAGGGTCCGAAATGCATTGGATAAATAAACTGCTTGAATGGAACCATGCATTAGTACGTGTTATTGGTTGAGAGGTTCGGATGGCCCGCCATTACATGAGAAAACTTGGAAATTGGCAGTTACCTTGCATGATAAGGAGTTTAAGAAAGACGACTAAATGAAAAACGATCGCGCAGCGTATAATATAAGGATTTAAGTATGAAAATGAGAAAAAGGATTAACAGAAAATAATGGAAGCATTGGCATTACTAAAAATGAGGCTGTCGCCGCTGCGGTGGGGTCAAAGTAATACCCCACCATTTTCTGTGTTTGTTGTACACGTGCAGTGTGGGCTTGGCACGAATAAGTGAGCACGCCATTCACAAAAATAATGGACACAGAAATAATGGTTGAAAAAGTTATAACAAACATGGGTTTAAAAAACGGTGTCCAACCCGTTTCCTTACGTGATATTGTCGAATTTAGCCCTAAAAGAGTTAGCACCAAGCGAAGAAATGAGCTTTATTGACAAGAACAAGGAGAAAATATCGAGCTCTTCATGCAAGGCGGAACATCGTGGTTCACCTAGCAAGTTTGTTTCATACGAGTCAGTGGAAAATGTGAAAACATACATATAATCATGGACATTTGATTAACTTATTGTGGACATTTTTTGTGTGTATTATTTATCTTTTTCATTGTGTATATAAGATAACTTTAGGCTGCAGAGGCGTCACACCACTGCGATCGCTACATCGATGTTAGATTATGTCACCAGAAGGATTATGGGTAAGGTAGTCGCTCCAAGTTTGTCTGTTCACTTAGGTATGTATTGCGGGTTTAATTAAAGGGGCGGGTCTCAGTCACGAAGGCGGGAGTTTGTAGCTTAAAACGACTGAGAGAAACTCAGCAAGGAGAGCTTTTATTTCCACCGAGGAGAGGTAGATGTTGTCAGTTAAGCAGGTACGTTGAATGAAAAGATTGGAGAGATCAGGATGGGGGCGGTTAAAGAGTAGGAGCGAACTGGAATAGACGACAGATGGTGGGGAAAAGTAAGGTTTTGTTAATAGATGTAAAAAAAACAGTGGGTGGAAGAGGGTGTGGAGAATTAGCACGGAAGGAGAGGAGTGAGGATACTGTGCAGACCTGCAGGGAGAATGAAGAAGCATATGTTTTATTTTGTAAACAATTCAAGGGAGCGATGTTAAACAGACGGATCTGACAGAAATAGGACACTTGAGAAAATGCAATATGAAGGATGCTTTTTAATACTTATGGTTAACACGATGTATACAATGAGAATGTTTTCTTCACAAATATTAGAGTTCATGGTTTAAAGTGTGGGTTGCTAACAAATGTGTTATTGTTACTTACAGTTTGTTCCCTAACGAAGGACCCAGAAAGGGTCCGAAATGCATTGGATAAATAAACTGCTTGAATGGAACCATGCATTAGTACGTGTTATTGGTTGAGAGGTTCGGATGGCCCGCCATTACATGAGAAAACTTGGAAATTGGCAGTTACCTTGCATGATAAGGAGTTTAAGAAAGACGACTAAATAAAAAACGATCCCGCAGCGTATAATATAAGGATTTAAGTATGAAAATGAGAAAAAGGATTAACAGAAAATAATGGAAGCATTGGCATTACTAAAAATGAGGCTGTCGCCGCTGCGGTGGGGTCAAAGTAAAACCCCACCATTTTCTGTGTTTGTTGTACACGTGCAGTGTGGGCTTGGCACGAATCAGTGAGCACGCCATTCACAAAATTAATGGTCACAGAAATAATGGTTGAATAAAGTTATAACAAACATGGGTTTAAAAAACGGTGTGCAACCCGTTTCCTTACGTGATATTGTCGAATTTAGCCCTAAAAGGGTTAGCACCCAGCGCAGAAATGAGCTTTATTGACAAGAACAAGGAGAAAATATCGAGCTCTTCATGCAAGGCGGAACATCGTGGTTCACCTAGCAAGTTTGTTTCATACGAGTCAGTGGAAAATGTGAAAACATACATATAATCATGGACATTTGATTAACTTATTGTGGACATTTTTTTTGTGTATTATTTATCTTTTTCATTGTGTATATAAGATAACTTTGAGCTGCAGAGGTGTCACACCACTGCGATCGCTACATTGATGTTAGATTATGTCACCAGAAGGATTATGGGTAAGGTAGTCGCTCCAAGTTTGTCTGTTCACTTAGGTATGTATTGCGGGTTTAATTGAAGGGGCGGGTCTCAGTCACGAAGGCGGGAGTTTGTAGCTTAAAACGACTGAGAGAAACTCAGCAAGGAGAGCTTTTATTTCCACCGAGGAGAGGTAGATGTTGTCAGTTAAGCAGGTACGTTGAATGAAAAGATTGGAGAGATCAGGATGGGGGCGGTTAAAGAGTAGGAGCGAACTGGAATAGACGACAGATGGTGGGGAAAAGTAAGGTTTTGTTAAAAGATGTAAAAAAAACAGTGGGTGGAAGAGGGTGTGGAGAATTAGCACGGAAGGAGAGGAGTGAGGATACTGTGCAGACCTGCAGGGAGAGTGAAGAAGCCCATGTTTTATTTTGTAAACAATTCAAGGGAGCGATGTTAAACAGACGGATCTGACAGAAATAGGACACTTGAGAAAATGCAATATGAAGGATGCTTTTTAATACTTATGGTTAACACGATGTATACAATGAGAATGTTTTCTTCACAAATATTAGAGTTCATGGTTTAAAGTGTGGGTTACTAACAAATGTGTTATTGTTACTTACAGTTTGTTCCCTGACGAAGGACCCAGAAAGGGTCCGAAATGCATTGGATAAATAAACTGCTTGAATGGAACCATGCAATAGTACGTGTTATTGGTTGAGAGGTTCGGATGGCCCGCCATTACATGAGAAAACTTGGAAATTGGCAGTTACCTTGCATGATAAGGAGTTTAAGAAAGACGACTAAATGAAAAACGATTGCGCAGCATATAATATAAGGATTTAAGTATGAAAATGAGAAAAAGGATTAACAGAAAATAATGGAAGCATTGGCATTACTAAAAATGAGGCTGTCGCCGCTGCGGTGGGGTCAAAGTAATACCCCACCATTTTCTGTGTTTGTTGTACACGTGCAGTGTGGGCTTGGCAGGAATCAGTGAGCACGCCATTCACAAAAATAATGGTCACAGAAATAATGGTTGAAAAAGTTATAACAAACATGGGTTTAAAAAACGGTGTGCAACCCGTTTCCTTACGTGATATTGTCGAATTTAGCCCTAAAAGGGTTAGCACCCAGCGAAGAAATGAGCTTTATTGACAAGAACAAGGAGAAAATATCGAGCTCTTCATGCAAGGCTGAACATCGTGGTTCACCTAGCAAGTTTGTTTCATACGAGTCAGTGGAAAATGTGAAAACATACATATAATCATGGACATTTGATTAACTTATTGTGGACATTTTTTTTGTGTATTATTTATCTTTTTCATTGTGTATATAATAAGATAACTTTGAGCTGCAGAGGCGTCACACCACTGCGATCGCTACATCGATGTTAGATTATGTCACCAGAAGGATTATGGGCAAGGTAGTCGCTCCAAGTTTGTCTGTTCACTTAGGTATGTATTGCGGGTTTAATTGAAGGGGCGGGTCTCAGTCATGAAGGCGGGAGTTTGTAGCTTAAAACGACTGAGAGAAACTCAGCAAGGAGAGCTTTTCTTTCCACGAGGAGAGGTAGATGTTGTCAGTTAAGCAGGTACGTTGAATGAAAAGATTGGAGAGATCAGGATGGGGGCGGTTAAAGAGTAGGAGCGAACTGGAATAGACGACAGATGTTGGGGAAAAGTAAGGTTTTGTTAATAGATGTAAAAAACCAGTGGGTGGAAGAGGGTGTGGAGAATTAGCACGGAAGGAGAGGAGTGAGGATACTGTGCAGACCTGCAGGGAGAGTGAAGAAGCCCATGTTTTATTTTGTAAACAATTCAAGGGAGCGATGTTAAACAGACGGATCTGACAGAAATAGGACACTTGAGAAAATGCAATATGAAGGATGCTTTTTAATACTTATGGTTAACACGATGTATACAATGAGAATGTTTTCTTCACAAATATTAGAGTTCATGGTTTAAAGTGTGGGTTGCTAACAAATGTGTTATTGTTACTTACAGTTTGTTCCCTGACGAAGGACCCAGAAAGGGTCCGAAATGCATTGGATAAATAAACTGTATGAATGGAACCATGCATTAGTACGTGTTATTGGTTGAGAGGTTCGGATGGCCCGCCATTACATAAGAAAACTTGGAAATTGGCAGTTACCTTGCATGATAAGGAGTTTAAGAAAGACGACTAAATGAAAAACAATCGCGCAGCGTATAATATAAGGATTTAAGTATGAAAATGAGAAAAAGGATTAACAGAAAATAATGGAAGCATTGGCATTACTAAAAATGAGGCTGTCGCCGCTGCGGTGGGGTCAAAGTAATACCCCACCATTTTCTGTGTTTGTTGTACACGTGCAGTGTGGGCTTGGCACGAATCAGTGAGCACGCCATTCACAAAAATAATGGTCACAGAAACAATGGTTGATGGGTTTAAAAAACGGTGTGCAACCCGTTTCCTTACATGATATTGTCGAATTTAGCCCTAAAAGGGTTAGCACCCAGCGAAGAAATGAGCTTTATTGACAAGAACAAGGAGAAAATATCGAGCTCTTCATGCAAGGCGGAACATCGTGGTTCACCTAGCAAGTTTGTTTCATACGAGTCAGTGGAAAATGTGAAAACATACATATAATCATGGACATTTGATTAACTAATTGTGGACATTTTTTTGTGTATTATTTATCTTTTTCATTGTGTATATAAGATAACTTTGAGCTGCAGAGGCGTCACACCACTGCGATCGCTACATCGATGTTAGATTATGTCACCAGAAGGATTATGGGTAAGGTAGTCGCTCCAAGTTTGTCTGTTTACTTAGGTATGTATTGCGGGTTTAATTGAAGGGGCGGGTCTCAGTCACGAAGGCGGGAGTTTGTAGCCTAAAACGACTGAGAGAAACTCAGCAAGGAGAGCTTTTATTTCCACCGAGGAGAGGTAGATGTTGTCAGTTAAGCAGGTACGTTGAATGAAAAGATTGGAGAGATCAGGATGGGGGCGGTTAAAGAGTAGGAGCGAACTGGAATAGACAACAGATGGTGGGGAAAAGTAAGGTTTTGTTAATAGATGTAAAAAAAACAGTGGTGGAAGAGGGTGTGGAGAATTAGCACGGAAGGAGATGAGTGAGGATACTGTGCAGACCTGCAGGGAGAGTGAAGAAGCCCATGTTTTATTTTGTAAACAATTCAAGGGAGCGATGTTAAACAGACGGATCTGACAGAAATAGGACACTTGAGAAAATGCAATATGAAGGATGCTTTTTAATACTTATGGTTGACACGATGTATACAATGAGAATGTTTTCTTCACAAATATTAGAGTTCATGGTTTAAAGTGTGGGTTGCTAACAAATGTGTTATTGTTACTTACAGTTTGTTCCCTAACGAAGGACCCAGAAAGGGTCCGAAATGCATTGGATAAATAAACTGCTTGAATGGAACCATGCATTAGTACGTGTTATTGGTTGAGAGGTTCGGATGGCCCGCCATTACATGAGAAAACTTGGAAATTGGCAGTTACCTTGCATGATAAGGAGTTTAAGAAAGACGACTAAATAAAAAACGATCCCGCAGCGTATAATATAAGGATTTAAGTATGAAAATGAGAAAAAGGATTAACAGAAAATAATGGAAGCATTGGCATTACTAAAAATGAGGCTGTCGCCGCTGCGGTGGGGTCAAAGTAATACCCCACCATTTTCTGTGTTTGTTGTACACGTGCAGTGTGGGCTTGGCACGAATCAGTGAGCACGCCATTCACAAAATTAATGGTCACAGAAATAATGGTTGAATAAAGTTATAACAAACATGGGTTTAAAAAACGGTGTGCAACCCGTTTCCTTACGTGATATTGTCGAATTTAGCCCTAAAAGGGTTAGCACCCAGCGCAGAAATGAGCTTTATTGACAAGAACAAGGAGAAAATATCGAGCTCTTCATGCAAGGCGGAACATCGTGGTTCACCTAGCAAGTTTGTTTCATACGAGTCAGTGGAAAATGTGAAAACATACATATAATCATGGACATTTGATTAACTTATTGTGGACATTTTTTTTGTGTATTATTTATCTTTTTCATTGTGTATATAAGATAACTTTGAGCTGCAGAGGTGTCACACCACTGCGATCGCTACATCGATGTTAGATTATGTCACCAGAAGGAATATGGGTAAGGTAGTCGCTCCAAGTTTGTCTGTTCACTTAGGTATGTATTGCGGGTTTAATTGAAGGGGCGGGTCTCAGTCACGAAGGCGGGAGTTTGTAGCTTAAAACGACTGAGAGAAACTCAGCAAGGAGAGCTTTTATTTCCACCGAGGAGAGGTAGATGTTGTCAGTTAAGCAGGTACGTTGAATGAAAAGATTGGAGAGATCAGGATGGGGGCGGTTAAAGAGTAGGAGCGAACTGGAATAGACGACAGATGGTGGGGAAAAGTAAGGTTTTGTTAATAGATGTAAAAAAAACAGTGGGTGGAAGAGGGTGTGGAGAATTAGCACGGAAGGAGAGGAGTGAGGATACTGTGCAGACCTGCAGGGAGAGTGAAGAAGCCCATGTTTTATTTTGTAAACAATTCAAGGGAGCGATGTTAAACAGACGGATCTGACAGAAATAGGACACTTGAGAAAATGCAATATGAAGGATGCTTTTTAATACTTATGGTTAACACGATGTATACAATGAGAATGTTTTCTTCACAATTATTAGAGTTCATGGTTTAAAGTGTGGGTTGCTAACAAATGTGTTATTGTTACTTACAGTTTGTTCCCTGACGAAGGACCCAGAAAGGGTCCGAAATGCATTGGATAAATAAACTGCTTGAATGGAACCATGCATTAGTACGTGTTATTGGTTGAGAGGTTCGGATGGCCCGCCATTACATGAGAAAACTTGGAAATTGGCAGTTACCTTGCATGATAAGGAGTTTAAGAAAGACGACTAAATGAAAAACGATCGCGCAGCGTATAATATAAGGATTTAAGTATGAAAATGAGAAAAAGGATTAACAGAAAATAATGGAAGCATTGGCATTACTAAAAATGAGGCTGTCGCCGCTGCGGTGGGGTCAAAGTAATACCCCACCATTTTCTGTGTTTGTTGTACACGTGCAGTGTGGGCTTGGCACGAATCAGTGAGCACGCCATTCACAAAAATAATGGTCACAGAAATAATGGTTGAAAAAGTTATAACAAACATGGGTTTAAAAAACGGTGTGCAACCCGTTTCCTTACGTGATATTGTCGAATTTAGCCCTAAAAGGGTTAGCACCCAGCGAAGAAATGAGCTTTATTGACAAGAACAAGGAGAAAATATCGAGCTCTTCATGCAAGGCGGAACATCGTGGTTCACCTAGCAAGTTTGTTTCATACGAGTCAGTGGAAAATGTGAAAACATACATATAATCATGGACAGTTGATTAACTTATTGTGGACATTTTTTTGTGTATTATTTATCTTTTTCATTGTGTATAAAAGATAACTTTGAGCTGCAGAGGCGTCACACCACTGCGATCGCTACATCGATGTTAGATTATGTCACCAGAAGGATTATGGGTAAGGTAGTCGCTCCAAGTTTGTCTGTTCACTTAGGTATGTATTGCGGGTTTAATTGAAGGGGCGGGTCTCAGTCACGAAGGCGGGAGTTTGTAGCTTAAAACGACTGAGAGAAACTCAGCAAGGAGAGCTTTTATTTCCACCGAGGAGAGGTAGATGTTGTCAGTTAAGCAGGTACGTTGAATGAAAAGATTGGAGCGATCAGGATGGGGGCGGTTAAAGAGTAGGAGCGAACTGGAATAGACGACAGATGGTGGGAAAAAGTAAGGTTTTGTTAATAGATGTAAAAAAAACAGTGGGTGGAAGAGGGTGTGGAGAATTAGCACGGAAGGAGAGGAGTGAGGATACTGTGCAGACCTGTAGGGAGAGTGAAGAAGCCCATGTTTTATTTTGTAAACAATTCAAGGGAGCGATGTTAAACAGACGGATCTGACAGAAATAGGACACTTGAGAAAATGCAATATGAAGGATGCTTTTTAATACTTATGGTTAACACGATGTATACAATGAGAATGTTTTCTTCACAAATATTAGAGTTCATGGTTTAAAGTGTGGGTTGCTAACAAATGTGTTATTGTTACTTACAGTTTTTTCCCTGACGAAGGACCCAGAAAGGGTCCGAAATGCATTGGATAAATAAACTGCTTGAATGGAACCATGCATTAGTACGTGTTATTGGTTGAGAGGTTCGGATGGCCCGCCATTACATGAGAAAACTTGGAAATTGGCAGTTACCTTGCATGATAAGGAGTTTAAGAAAGACGACTAAATGAAAAACGATCGCGCAGCGTATAATATAAGGATTTAAATATGAAAATGAGAAAAAGGAAATAACAGAAAATAATGGAAGCATTGGCATTACTAAAAATGAGGCTGTCGCCGCTGCGGTGGGGTCAAAGTAATACCCCACCATTTTCTGTGTTTGTTGTACACGTGCAGTGTGGGCTTGGCACGAATCAGTGAGCACGCCATTCACAAAAATAATGGTCACAGAAATAATGGTTGAAAAAGTTATAACAAACATGGGTTTAAAAAACGGTGTGCAACCCGTTTCCTTACGTGATATTGTCGAATTTAGCCCTAAAAGGGTTAGCACCCAGCGAAGAAATGAGCTTTATTGACAAGAACAAGGAGAAAATATCGAGCTCTTCATGCAAGGCGGAACATCGTGGTTCACCTAGCAAGTTTGTTTCATACGAGTCAGTGGAAAATGTGAAAACATACATATAATCATGGACATTTGATTAACTTATTGTGGACATTTTTTTTGTGTATTATTTATCTTTTTCATTGTGTATATAAGATAACTTTGAGCTGCAGAGGCGTCACACCACTGCGATCGCTACATCGATGTTAGATTATGTCACCAGAAGGATTATGGGTAAGGTAGTCGCTCCAAGTTTGTCTGTTCACTTAGGTATGTATTGCAGGTTTAATTGAAGGGGCGGGTCTCGTCATGAAGGTGGGAGTTTGTAGCTTAAAACGACTGAGAGAAACTCAGCAAGGAGAGCTTTTATTTCCACCGAGGAGAGGTAGATGTTGTCAGTTAAGCAGGTACGTTGAATGAAAAGATTGGAGAGATCAGGATGGGGGCGGTTAAAGAGTAGGAGCGAACTGGAATAGACGACAGATGGTGGGGAAAAGTAAGGTTTTGTTAATAGATGTAAAAAAAACAGTGGGTGGAAGAGGGTGTGGAGAATTAGCACGGAAGGAGAGGAGTGAGGATACTGTGCAGACCTGCAGGGAGAGTGAAGAAGCCCATGTTTTATTTTGTAAACAATTCAAGGGAGCGATGTTAAACAGACGGATCTGACAGAAATAGGACACTTGAGAAAATGCAATTTGAAGGATGCTTTTTAATACTTATGGTTAACACGATGTATACAATGAGAATGTTTTCTTCACAAATATTAGAGTTCATGGTTTAAAGTGTGGGTTGCTAACAAATGTGTTATTGTTACTTACAGTTTGTTCCCTGACGAAGGACCCAGAAAGGGTCCGAAATGCATTGGATAAATAAACTGCTTGAATGGAACCATGCATTAGTACGTGTTATTGGTTGAGAGGTTCGGATGGCCCGCCATTACATGAGAAAACTTGGAAATTGGCAGTTACCTTGCATGATAAGGAGTTTAAGGAAGACGACTAAATGAAAAACGATCGCGCAGCGTATAATATAAGGATTTAAGTATGAAAATGAGAAAAAGGATTAACAGAAAATAATGGAAGCATTGGCATTACTAAAAATGAGGCTGTCGCCGCTGCGGTGGGTCAAAGTAATACCCCACCATTTTCTGTGTTTGTTGTACACGTGCAGTGTGGGCTTGGCACGAATCAGTGAGCACACCATTCACAAAAATAATGGGCACAGAAATAATGGTTGAAAAAGTTATAGCAAACAGGGGTTTAAAAAATGGTGTGCAACCCGTTTCCTTACGTGATATTGTCGAATTTAGCCCTAAAAGAGTTAGCACCCAGCGAAGAAATGAGCTTTATTGACAAGAACAAGGAGAAAATATCGAGCTCTTCATGCAAGGCGGAACATCGTGGTTCACCTAGCAAGTTTGTTTCATACGAGTCAGTGGAAAATGTGAAAACATACATATAATCATGGACATTTGATTAACTTATTGTGGACATGTTTTTTTGTGTATTATTTATCTTTTTCATTGTGTATATAAGATAACTTTGAGCTGCAGAGGCGTCACACCACTGCGATCGCTACATCGATGTTAGATTATGTCACCAGAAGGATTATGGGTAAGGTAGTCGCTCCAAGTTTGTCTGTTCACTTAGGTATGTATTGCGGGTTTAATTAAAGGGGCGGGTCTCAGTCACGAAGGCGGGAGTTTGTAGCTTAAAACGACTGAGAGAAACTCAGCAAGGAGAGCTTTTATTTCCACCGAGGAGAGGTAGATGTTGTCAGTTAAGCAGGTACGTTGAATGAAAAGATTGGAGAGATCAGGATGGGGGCGGTTAAAGAGTAGGAGCGAACTGGAATAGACGACAGATGGTGGGGAAAAGTAAGGTTTTGTTAATAGATGTAAAAAAAACAGTGGGTGGAAGAGGGTGTGGAGAATTAGCACGGAAGGAGAGGAGTGAGGATACTGTGCAGACCTGCAGGGAGAGTGAAGAAGCCCATGTTTTATTTTGTAAACAATTCAAGGGAGCGATGTTAAACAGACGGATCTGACAGAAATAGGACACTTGAGAAAATGCAATATGAAGGATGCTTTTTAATTCTTATGGTTAACACGATGTATACAATGAGAATGTTTTCTTCACAAATATTAGAGTTCATGGTTTAAAGTGTGGGTTACTAACAAATGTGTTATTGTTACTTACAGTTTGTTCCCTGACGAAGGACCCAGAAAGGGTCCGAAATGCATTGGATAAATAAACTGCTTGAATGGAACCATGCATTAGTACGTGTTATTGGTTGAGAGGTTCGGATGGCCCGCCATTACATGAGAAAACTTGGAAATTGGCAGTTACCTTGCATGATAAGGAGTTTAAGAAAGACGACTAAATGAAAAACGATCGCGCAGCGTATAATATAAGGATTTAAGTATGAAAATGAGAAAAAGGATTAACAGAAAATAATGGAAGCATTGGCATTACTAAAAATGAGGCTGTCGCCGCTGCGGTGGGGTCAAAGTAATACCCCACCATTTTCTGTGTTTGTTGTACACGTGCAGTGTGAGCTTGGCACGAATCAGTGAGCACGCCATTCACAAAAATAATGGTCACAGAAATAATGGTTGAAAAAGTTATAACAAACATGGGTTTAAAAAACGGTGTGCAACCCGTTTCCTTACGTGATATTGTCGAATTTAGCCCTAAAAGGGTTAGCACCCAGCAAAGAAATGAGCTTTATTGACAAGAACAAGGAGAAAATATCGAGCTCTTCATGCAAGGCGGAACATCGTGGTTCACCTAGCAAGTTTGTTTCATACGAGTCAGTGGAAAATGTGAAAACATACATATAATCATGGACATTTGATTAACTTATTGTGGACATTTTTTTTGTGTATTATTTATCTTTTTCATTGTGTGTATATAAGATATATTTGAGCTGCAGAGGCGTCACACCACTGCGATCGCTACATCGATGTTAGATTATGTCACCAGAAGGATTATGGGTAAGGTAGTCGCTCCAAGTTTGTCTGTTCACTTAGGTATGTATTGCGGGTTTAATTGAAGGGGCGGGTCTCAGTCACGAAGGCGGGAGTTTGTAGCTTAAAACGACTGAGGGAAACTCAGCAAGGAGAGCTTTTATTTCCACCGAGGAGAGGTAGATGTTGTCAGTTAAGCAGGTACGTTGAATGAAAAGATTGGAGAGATCAGGATGGGGGCGGTTAAAGAGTAGGAGCGAACTGGAATAGACGACAGATGGTGGGGAAAAGTAAGGTTTTGTTAATAGATGTAAAAAAAACAGTGGGTGGAAGAGGGTGTGGAGAATTAGCACGGAAGGAGAGGAGTGAGGATACTGTGCAGACCTGCAGGGAGAGTGAAGAAGCCCATGTTTTATTTTGTAAAAAAATCAAGGGAGCGATGTTAAACAGACGGATCTGACAGAAATAGGACACTTGAGAAAATGCAATATGAAGGATGCTTTTTAATACTTATGGTTAACACGATGTATACAATGAGAATGTTTTCTTCACAAATATTAGAGTTCATGGTTTAAAGTGTGGGTTGCTAACAAATGTGTTATTGTTACTTACAGTTTGTTCCCTGACGAAGGACCCAGAAAGGGTCCGAAATGCATTGGATAAATAAACTGCTTGAATGGAACCATGCATTAGTACGTGTTATTGGTTGAGAGGTTCGGATGGCCCGCCATTACATGAGAAAACTTGGAAATTGGCAGTTACCTTGCATAATAAGGAGTTTAAGAAAGACGACTAAATGAAAAACGATCGCGCAGCGTATAATATAAGGATTTAAGTATGAAAATGAGAAAAAGGATTAACAGAAAATAATGGAAGCATTGGCATTACTAAAAATGAGGCTGTCGCCGCTGCGGTGGGGTCAAAGTAATACCCCACCATTTTCTGTGTTTGTTGTACACGTGCAGTGTGGGCTTGGCACGAATCAGTGAGCACGCCATTCACAAAAATAATGGTCACAGAAATAATGGTTGAAAAAGTTATAACAAACATGGGTTTAAAAAACGGTGTGCAACCCGTTTCCTTACGTGAGCCTGCTGCAACATCCATCACTGTTCCTGTCGAGGTAGCATAGCTGGCGGCCTAGGGGTGGAGGACCGTTGTGCAAATTGCCCGGGGACGACACCATGCGCCTAGGCTCGTCCCCAGTACATCCAGAGGTGATGTCCGACAAGTTGTGTGGGGGGATGTCTTGCTGATGCCGCCACTCCCACCACCACCTTCTTATTGCCTGATCCGGCTAGCTCAATCGATCGAGCATGAAACTCATGCACTCTGATCTCCTTGGCCTCAGTCAAGCATCAATAGTAAGATTTTCATAGGTGAATGTAGGTTCATGGTTTTCCATCCACAGACTAAAAGCCTGGAGTGGGAGTGAAAGAACAGTAACTAGGTAAGAAGGAAGGCAGAGGTTGTGGTAAGGACTCTGGATATAGTATGTTACTTGGTCCCTGAGATGCTTCGATGTCACTGCCTTGCACAAATGGCATAAGTCCTGGATGTTGGGTGCCATAGTTGAGGGTTCCGAGCAGCGTTTGTAACACTGTCTGAAGCTTATTTGCACCTGCTGCAGCTTCACTATTCTCAAAGTAAGTGGGGGCTGTTTGTGGACCTGACTGCATTGGAAAACAATGTGATGCGGTGCCTCCCTGAACCGCTTGATGGAGGCCCCCGAGATAATTGCGCCTGCTCCACACCTTGTCCCACAATCCGTTTGACCTGAAGACACGTCCTGCGGTGCCCTGGTCCGACCATCACATATACCTGCGCCAGGAGACGGCGTGGGGTGCAGTAGAAGGGAGAGGCGGCGCAAACGAGCCTCCCCCACCTCCCCAGGTGAAGGTTTCTCAGCTACACCTGGGGCTTCTGACAAATCTCCTGAGGCGAAAAGCCGGGAGCCCTGCTACTTATCTTTTATGCTTTTAAAAATTGTATTTTTGCACTGCTGTGTTCTTGAAAACTCACCCGGCAACTTGCCAAAGATCCCAACCTGCACAGGAGGTCCCAGACAGCCGATTTGGGCGCTGCCTTTGGGGTTCCTCCCTCGCTGCCGCCATTCACCGCGAGCGACTTAGCTCCGCCCACTTGCAGGCCACGCCCCCTCCCACAGGTTAAAAGGGCACGCTGACCGATAGCGCGTCCTTCTGACAAATCTCCTGAGGCAAAAAGCCGGGAGCCCTGCTACTTATGTTTTATGCTTTTAAAAATTGTATTTTTGCACTGCTGTGTTCTTGAAAACTCACCCGGCAACTTGCCAAAGATCCCAACCTGCACAGGAGGTCCCAGACAGCCGATTTGGGCGCTGCCTTTGGGGTTCCTCCCTCGCTGCCGCCATTCACCGCGAGCGACTTAGCTCCGCCCACTTGCAGGCCACGCCCCCTCCCACAGGTTAAAAGGGCGCGCTGACCACTAGCGCGTCTTTCTGACAAATCTCCTGAGGCGAAAAGCCGGGAGCCCTGCTACTTATCTTTTATGCTTTTAAAAATTGTATTTTTGCACTGCTGTGTTCTTGAAAACTCACCTGGCAACTTGCCAAAGATCCCAACCTGCACAGGAGGTCCCAGACAGCCGATTTGGGCGCTGCCTTTGGGGTTCCTCCCTCGCTGCCGCCATTCACCGCGAGTGACTTAGCTCCGCCCACTTGCAGGCCACGCCCCCTCCCACAGGTTAAAAGGGCGCGCTGACCACTAGCGCGTCCTTCTGACAAATCTCCTGAGGCGAAAAGCCGGGAGCCCTGCTACTTATCTTTTATGCTTTTAAAAATTGTATTTTTGCACTGCTGTGTTCTTGAAAACTCACCCGGCAACTTGCCAAAGATCCCAACCTGCACAGGAGGTCCCAGACAGCCGATTTGGGCGCTGCCTTTGGGGTTCCTCCCTCGCTGCCGCCATTCACCGCGAGCGACTTAGCTCCGCCCACTTGCAGGCCACGCCCCCTCCCACAGGTTAAAAGGGCGCGCTGACCACTAGCGCGTCCTTCTGACAAATCTCCTGAGGCAAAAAGCCGGGAGCCCTGCTACTTATCTTTTATGCTTTTAAAAATTGTATTTTTGCACTGCTGTGTTCTTGAAAACTCACCCGGCAACTTGCCAAAGATCCCAACCTGCACAGGAGGTCCCAGACAGCCGATTTGGGCGCTGCCTTTGGGGTTCCTCCCTCGCTGCCGCCATTCACCGCGAGCGACTTAGCTCCGCCCACTTGCAGGCCACGCCCCCTCCCACAGGTTAAAAGGGCGCGCTGACCACTAGCGCGTCCTTCTGACAAATCTCCTGAGGCAAAAAGCCGGGAGCCCTGCTACTTATCTTTTATGCTTTTAAAAATTGTATTTTTGCACTGCTGTGTTCTTGAAAACTCACCCGGCAACTTGCCAAAGATCTCAACCTGCACAGGAGGTCCCAGACAGCCGATTTGGGCGCTGCCTTTGGGGTTCCTCCCTCGCTGCCGCCATTCACCGCGAGCGACTTAGCTCCGCCCACTTGCAGGCCACGCCCCCTTCCTCTCCCCTCCCTCTGATCCCCGCATAAAAGGATGTGCTTGGGCCGGAGGTGCAGCGGACGGGCACAGCGGGCACGACGATTGTGCGCCAAAGGCGCGCCTAAGGCAAGCCCGTCTGCGCCCGTCCGCGACTGTCCGGGGCTAGGGGCGCGACACTCTGCCCCGCTCATCACCTACACCCCGGACCAACTCCACAACCTCCAGGGACCCTGGGCCATCGCCGCCTCCACCTGTTCCCGCATTTTCTCTCTTGGTCTCTCCCCTGCCGCTCCCTCACTCATCCCCCTTCCTACAGCTGACCCTTCTCCCCCGGCCAGTACCATCACCCCTCCCTCAAAATCCCTTAAGGTCTTCTACCTCAACACCCGGTCAGCAGTCGCCCATGCGCACGAACTTTCGGTCCTGCTGGACCTTGAAGCCCCTGATCTACTCTTCTTAACGGAGACCTGGTTTGGCGATGACTCCCTTCCCACCCTACTTGCCGCTCTTCCGGCCTCTTATTACGCCCTTCGGGCTGACCGCCCTCCCGGCAGAGTTGGGGGCGGTGTAGCGGTCATCGCACGGAACGATCTCCCTTTTCAAATCCTGTCCCTGCATGCTATCGCGACAACCGAATACCTGGTTATTCGCACTACTTCCATTACTCCTCCCCTGACCTGTTTTCTTACTTACCGTCCCCCTCAATCCCCTTTACAGTTTCTCTGTGACTTCTTAGAAGTCTTGGCTACCATCACAGTCAACAACGCTTCAATCTTACTCCTTGGCGACTTCAACTTCTGGCCTTCTGACCCAGCTGAATGCCCGTCCTCCAAGGAATTCTCTGAAACCCTCCAGTCCCTCAACTTCACTCCTCATGTCCACTCCCCCACCCACATCAAAGGTCACACGCTAGACCAAATCTGGTCCTTAAACTGTCCTGTGGAATCTCTTTCCATTTCACCTTGCACATGGTCTGACCACCACCTCTTCTCATTTTCCCTACCCACCCACCCCCCAGCCAAGCCCCCTCGCCCCAAAAACATCTGGGCCCGAGCTTGGGGCCGTGTCAACCCGGAAGACCTCTCTTCCCTTCTCATCACTTCCCTCCCTCCCTTACAGGGCCTCTCTACCCTCTCCCAGGTCGAGGCCATACACCAGTGGCTCTCCGCTGGCAGTGACTCTGTAGCCCCGCTCAAACGCATTACCACCAAGCGTGAGAAGGATGCCAACCGGTGGTTCAACGCAGAACTTAAGGCCACAAAACTCTCTGTCCGTCGCGCTGAGCGGGCTTGGAGGAGAAATTACTGCCCCACTCTCAGACTGGAGTATACTAACATCCTTACCCAGTATAAAAAGGACATATTGGAGGCCAAAACCGCCTACTTCTCCTCCAAAATCCTTGCTGCAGAAAACCAGCCCAAGGAGATTTTCACGATTGTCCACAACCTGGCGTTCTCGGACAGAACAACTCTGAAGCCGGCCCCCTCCGAACAACTCTGCCATTCCCTCAATAACTACTACATCCAAAAAATTTCCACTATCAAAGCTAATATCCCGCCCCCTTCTGCCTCCTTTGTTGACCCCCAGTATCCCCCTCCCAAGGGACAACTCACTGCCCTTCCCCCCATTACTAAGGAAGCCTTGTCTTCCTTAGTTCCTTTGGTCAAATCTGGCTCTCCACTTGATCCTTGTCCCGCTCATATCCTTCGCCATATTTTTATCACCTGCCCAGACCCTCCCCTCCACCTCCTCAATAGCTCTCTGGCTCAAGGGGTGGTTCCATCCCCCTTGAAGTCTGCGGTTATTGTGCCAATTCTAAAAAAAACAGGGGCAGACCCTTCTGTCCCTGCCAACTTCCGCCCCATTTCCCTGCTGCCTTTTCTGGCAAAAGTGCTCGAGCGCCATGTCACCTGCGCCCTGAGCTCCTTTGTTGAGACCCACAGAGCCCTTGCTCCCCGCCAGGCTGGCTTCCGCCCCGCACACTCCACGGAGTCCGTTGTCATCTCGGTCTTGGACAACCTCAGGGAGGGTATGGACACCAACCAACGCCAGGCCCTAGTGCTCCTAGATCTCTCGGCCGCATTTGACACGGTAGATCATACCATCTTGCTTTCCCGTGTCGGGGCGGCCGGGATCGGGGGCACTGCTTTGGTCTGGCTATCCTCCTTCCTGAGCGACCGCACCCAGGCCGTCGGCCTGGGTGACTTCACAGCGGACGCCCGGAAAGTTCAGTGCGGGGTCCCCCAAGGTTCCTCCCTTTCCCCCCTCTTGTTCAACCTCTATGTTGCCCCTCTTATCTTTTCTCTTCAACAAATGGAGGTTGCCGTATTTAACTATGCGGATGACCTCCAGCTGGTCTTTAACCTTTCCTCTTCACCCTCTTCTCTCCTCAATTTTCAATCTGTCATTCTCCACATCCGGGACTGGATGAATCACAATCACCTTAAACTCAACCCCGATAAGACCGAGCTGGTGTTGACGGGTGGTTCATCCAGTCCCTGGTCTTCTCTCTTCTGGCCTCCCTCTCTTGGTCCCTCTCCTGAACCCTCTACCTCTGTCAAAACCCTCGGCATAAAACTCAACTCTCAACTCACCCTTCACTCCCAGGTTAGCGCTGTGGTTTCTTCTTCTTTCCTTTCACTACGTACTATACGTAGGGTGTCCCGTTTCTTCACTTTCTCTGCTCTCAAACTCATCACCCTGGCCATGGTGGTGTCCCGCCTGGATTATGGCAACGCCCTGTATGCAGGCATCCCTGCATACAGCCTACGGCGTTTGCAGCAGATACAAAACCAGGCGGCCCGCCTGGTCTTCAATCTTCCAAAGTTCCACCGTTCCTCCCCCATCCTGAAATCCCTACACTGGCTCCCGGTGCGAGCCCGGATTCAATTCAAGCTCGCATCCATCACCTTCTTGGCCCGCCTGGACCTGGCTCCAGCATTTATCTCTTCAGAGATCACTCCCTACGTACCCACCAGGGAACTCCGCTCGTCCTCTCAATCCCTCCTCACCATCCCACGCTACCGGACAAAGAAGTGGGGTGGCTCGAAATTTTCTACCCTCGCCCCGATCCTCTGGAACTCCCTTCCCCTGGATCTGCGGACCATCACCCTGTATCCGCAATTTCGGAAACAACTCAAGGCCCACCTGTTCACAAAGTCTTTTAATTAAATCCCCACAGTTTCCCCCGCCTTTTTAGCCCTGGATCTTGTTAGTTGTAGCGCCAAGAAACCGCAGGTGTATGAGCGCTTTACAAGTATTTTAAAACTCAAACTCAAAACTCAAACCCCAGCGCTTCACTCGACCAG
The DNA here is from genome assembly GCF_964263255.1 of Lissotriton vulgaris. Classification (NCBI taxonomy): domain Eukaryota; kingdom Metazoa; phylum Chordata; class Amphibia; order Caudata; family Salamandridae; genus Lissotriton; species Lissotriton vulgaris. The sequence goes on from NW_028249172.1 coordinate 60,143, forward strand.
CTGACTTGCGCCCGCTCTTGCGACACAGTGCCTCGCTCGGCCAGCTGAATTGCGCCTGCTCTTGCTATTACAACGTCTCACCCGCCATCCAACGGAATTGCACCCAATCTTGCGGTACAGTGACAGGCGGCTGCTACGGAGCTCACGAAATGGCGGTCGGCTACACAGACTTGGGCCAGGCCTGCAAAGATGGCTCTGGGCAACCGTGGAACTCGGACGCTTGACTGCTAGGGCATGGGCCCCATTCCCAAAAGAGTCCCCTCAGCCTTGAAGATTCTACAACAGTCACCGGGACCCCCGACTCCCGTAGACTTCCGGTGGGGAGCGACTGCCATGATTGCTCGCGGAATGGCCACAACGTAGCCACGAGATGTTGGTGCTCTCATGCTGACGCCAGCTTCAGTCTGAAACATCCAGAAACACTGTAGACTACCAATTCGATCAGTTCCGGTGGAGCCCCAACGTGACCCGATAGAGAAGAACTTGCCCTCCCCTCTTTTGACTGATGGTTCTTGTTGCCTGTCCCTTCTGTTGTCATTTAACAGAACGTTATGGACTGCTGAAAGGGGTTGTGTTCCGACCGCTGGTTGGTGGAGACATTTTGACTATATTCTGGACCTGCTTGTCGCATAATGCGTCATATGACGCGCCACGTTAGCGCACCCGGAAGTGCTCCGGTGCGCGAGGCGCAGCTTCCCGGAAGCGATCCAGGGCACAGCGCGCAGCGCGTAACGTACGCATAACAGGTCATGTGACTTGTTAATAAAACTTTTCATTGGTTCATTTTACTTTTGTTTTTCTAATGATGGAAGGCTTGGTCATATGACCTAAAAATAACACTTTTCATTGCTTTCGAACATTTTTTTTTCCCAAATGATGAAAGCCCCAACTTTTTTTTTCTCACTCTGACTTGTAAAGCAAAGGACCCAGATGCATTTACAGTTCATCACTAACAATGTTCCAGGCTAATGTATTTTCCCGGGAAATTTACAACTGTCCTGCAAGTAAAATATTCCTATTTCGAGAAAAAGGGCGTTTCTTCGTCCCATGAGGGAGCCGTTGAACAAAAGAGGCTCGGCCTGCTGTCTTAGTCGCTGATAGGCATGAATATCGGATTCTTATCGATCACTTTATGTTGCAGGAGTGGAAAACACAACAGCCCTTGACCATTTATCTTTACTGCGTTCCTGCGTATTATACCTTTTAACCGTCATGTAATCGGGCTGCTTTATTTCACTTGCCTTTTACTGATTCGAAAACAGTGGCAATTATTCAAAACTTTACCAATCTAGGTACTACTACCATGTTTTGTTTTAAAAACCTTTATTGTGAAAATGTCAGTATACAAATACGGGCCTATAACCACGTGGGCCGGCCACGGAGCAAACTGGAATCGTATATGAAGAGGAGACATTTACACTGTAGAAGAACGTAACGGGCGACCCATTAGGTTGCAAGAACTAAGGTGTCTAACAGTTGCGGAATCGGTGGACGTACATTTTATAATTAAAGTACGACAGGGCCAGTTACAATAAAATTATCTAGATATACATTTGCGGACAAGTACCATGGGTGACGTTAATTCGAACTTTCAATAGTACAGTAATCAATAACACATCAGAACTTAATATCAATAGGGATGTCCAAATGTTCAATCAATTCTCGTCCCCGCCCGCCATGTGCTTCAAAACTGCATACGTATCTCGAGATATCAAGGTTGGGCAACCAGTACACAACAAGGAGTTACGAGTCCCATTTATACCAGCGCCATTTTGGGCGAGGCCGGGCAGGTCCAGGATATAGTCAAAATGTCTCCACCAACCAGCGGTCTTTCGGCAGTCCAAAAAGTTTCCGTTAAATGACAACAGAAGATATAGGCAACAAGAACAATCAGTCAAAAGAGGGGACGCTTTCGGTAATGGGGCCCATGCCCTAGCAGGCAAGCGTCCGAGTTCCAAGGTGTCCCAGGGCCATTTTAGTGGACCAGGCCCAAATCCAAAGAGCCGGCCGCCATTTTGAGAGTCCTGTTGCAGCCGCCGATCGCTGCACCGCAAGAGTGGGCGCAATTCAGCTGGATGGTGGGCGAGACGCTGTAGCCGCAAGAGCGGGCGCAACTCAGCTGGATGGCGGGTGAGGCACTGTGCCGCAAGAGCGGGCGGAACTCAGCTGGATGGCGGGTGAGGCACTGTGCCGCAAGAGCGGGCGGAACTCAGCTGGAAGGCGAGTGAAACGCTAAGAGGCGCCCCACTGCAGATGAGGTGCCTCCACCTGGGGAGGCGGGAGAGGCCCGTTTGCGCTGCCTCCCCCCCCCCCCGGGCACCCCACGCCGTCTTTCGGCGCAGCATTGTAGGATGGCCACACCAGTGCGGCAACTTGCTGGACACCACCTCGGTGCCATCCGGATCTCGACGCGTTGTGCTGCCTTTGGCCTACTGTAGCAGCAAGTGCGGGCGCAACTCTGCGGGACAGCGAGGGAAACGCTAAGGTGCGCCCCACAGCAGATGAGGTGCTTCCACCTGGGGAGGCGGGAGAGGCCCATTCGCGCCGCCTCCCCACCCCCCCGGGCACCCCACGCCGTCTTTCGGCGCAGCATTGTAGGATGGCCACACCAGTGCGGCAACTTGCTGGACACCACCTCGGTGCCATCCGGATCTCGGCGCGTTGTGCTGCCTTCGGCCTACTGTAGCAGCAAGTGCGGGTGCAACTCTGCTGGACGGCGAGGGAAACGGTAAGGGGCGCCGCACTGCAGATGAGGTGCCTCCACCTGGGGAGGCAGGAGAGGCCAGTTCGCGCCGCCTCCCCCCCCCCCGGTCACCCCACTCCGTCTTTCGGCGCAGCAATGTAGGATGGCCACACCAGTGAAACTTGCTGGACACCACCTCGGTGCCATCCGTATCTCGGAGCGTTGTGGTGCCTTCGGCCTATTCGCACATCGGTCCGCTACTGACGCCGCCTCACAGGCCAACGGATTTTGTAGGCTTTTTATAGCCCAAAGCCGCATAACAGGTCATGTGACTTGTTTATAAAACTTTTCATTGGTTCATTTTACTTTTGGTTTCCTAATGATGGAAGGCTTGATCATATGACCTAAAAATAACACTTTTCATTGGATTGAAACATTTTTTTTTCCCAAATGATGAAAGCCCTACCTTTTTTTTTCTCACTCGGCAGTCCAAAAAGGTTCCGTTAGATGACAACAGAGAGGATAGGCAACAAGAACCATCAGTCAAAAGAGGGGAGGGCAAGTTCTTCCCTACCGGGTCACGTTGGGGCTCCACCGGAAGTGATCGAATTGGTAGTGTACAGTGTTTCTGGATGTTTCAGACTGAAGCTGGCGTCAGCATGAGAGCACCACCATCTCGTGGCTACGTTGTGGCCATTCCGCAAACAATCATGGCAGCCACTCCCCACCGGAAGCCTGCGGGAGTCGGGGGCCCCGATGACTTTTGTAGAATCTTCAAGGCTGAGGGGACGCTTTCGGGAATGGGGCCCAAGCCCTAGCAGGCAAATGTCTGAGTTCAAATGTGTCCCAGGGCCATTTTAATGGACCAGGCCCAAATCCGAAGAGCCGGCCGCCATTTTGAGAGTCCTGTGGCAGCCGCCTATCGCTGCACCGCAAGAGTGGGCGCAATTCAACTGGATGGTGGGCGAGACGCTGTAACCGCAAGAGCGGGCGCAACTCAGCTGAATGGCGGATGAGGCACAGTGCCGCAAAAGCGGGCGGTAAACAGCTGAATGGCGACTGAAACGCTAAAGGGGCGCCCCACTGCAGCAGAGGAGCCTCCACCTGGGGAGGCGGGGGAGGTCCGTTCGCGGCGCCTCCCCCCCTCCCCCCGGGGCGCCCACGCTGTTTTTCGGCGCAGCATTGTAGGATACCAAGACCAGTGCGGCAACTTACTGGACACCACCTGGGTGCCGTCCGGATCTCGGCGCGCTGTGCTGCCTTCGGCCTATTCGCACAACGGACCACTACTGACGCCACCTCACAGGCAGACGGATTTTGCCGACTAAAAGACAGACCATTGTTGCTTTGTTAAAAAAAAATGTTTTAACGTGTTTACTTTGTTGGAGCGTTGTATATATTTATAAGTTATTAAAGTGTTATAATCCTACTACTTTGTTGGAGTGCTATATATTTTTAATGTGACACATAATTGTGAAGACTTTGATGTACAAAAAGGCATCCCTGGAATGTTCCGCTTCAGGCTCGGTCCCACACACCCTTACAGTGAGAATCCCCTCCCCAATCACAATACAGGATCGTTATCAGATAGTAGGAACGCGTGTGGTGTGACGGATCTCATGGGGTGGGGGCCTTGATCTACTGTAACTCCTTTGAAGAGGGGTGATTCTTTACATTTGGGGCCATAAACTACATCCGCAGGGCTAGGTGATAGCCTGGGACCGGCCTGGACAATCAGACACAGAGGAAGAGGAGTGTCAGAGGGTGCGGTAGTGAATAGGGTGAAAGGGAGGTGTCGGGCGGGCACAGGGTGTGATTCTCAGGGAAGAGCAGCGCAGATGGGGGGAGGTTTATGGCCCATGCATGAGAGAAAGAGCGGGGGTGACCAGTGCGTGGGGGAGATGCTTGCGAGGGTGGGGAGCCATGCTGAGGATCGGCGGCGTGCAGAGAGTGGGTCTGGTCAAGGCATCTAAAATGGCTGCCGTGCACGACAAAAGTGTGGCATTGGAAAAAAGGCAAGATGGCGCAGACAATGTTTATCAATACGGATTAATTTATAACAATTATTTTCAACAATATATTTACTCGCAGTGACAAAATGGCGGTCAACACTTCCTGATTTACTTCGAATCAAACGTTAACAGACGTCACGCAGCAAAAAAAAAAAAACGCTCACGCGCAGCCGCTGGAAGACATGTATCAACATATATGAGCATCCTCAGCCACCCTCAGAAAACATAGGGGTCAGGATACGTCTCCCGTACCCCCTTATACCCATTTCTCACATTGTTTTTCCTCCATCTTGTAATTTAATTAAAACGAAACACAAAATGGCGAATTCCCGTTTCGCGACCCGGTTCGCGAACCGGAAAGCGCTTCTACCGCGAAAAATCAATTTTTCTTTATTTGCCCCACGGGACCCTTTAATAACCCCAACATCATTCCTAGGGGGTCAAGAGGGGTCTACCTTGCCCCCTTTCATTAAATTCCCCCTTCGTTTTTCTCCTCCTCTTGTCTCTCAATTCTACCGAGAGACAAGATGGCGGCCGTTCCGGACTGTTTCGAATGTTGACAGACACCGGAGAGCCAATCAGCTTCGCTTAGCAAAGCTCCGTTACGCGAAAAGTACGCGATCTGGAGCGCTATCCGGGACGCTGTCACAGATATATCTGTTTTTTTAAACGTTAATTTCTCAAAATCCACTGGAGCACATATATTGAGACCCAGCAAAGGGACAAAAGTGTGGCATTGGAAAAAAAGCAAGATTGCGCAGACAATGTTTATCTATACGGATTAATTTATAACAATTATTTTTAACAATATATTTACTCGCAGTGTCAAAATGGCGGTCAACACTTCCTGATTTCCTTCGAATCGAATGTTAACAGACGTCACGCAGCAAAAAAAAAAAAGACGCTCACGCGCAGCCGCTGGAAGACAAGTATCAACATATATGAGCCTCCTCAACCACCCTCAGAAAACATAGGGGGTCAGGATACGTCTCCCGTACCCCCTTATACCCATTTCTCATATTGTTTTTCCTCCATCTTGTAATTTAATTAAATCGAAACACAAAATGGCGAATTCCCGTTTCGCTACCAGTTTGCGACCCGGTTCGCGAACCGGGAAGCGCTTCTACCGCGAAAAATCAATTTTTTTTATTTGCCCCACGGGACCCTTTAATAACCCCAACATCATTCCTAGGGGGTCAAGAGGGGTCTACCTTGCCCCCTTTCATTAAATTCCCCCTTCGTTTTTTCTCCTCCTCTTGTCTCTCGATCCTACCGAGAGACAAGATGGCGGCCTCACCGGACTGTTTAGAATGTTGACAGACATCGGAGAGCCAATCAGCTTCGCTTCGCAAAGCTCCGTTACGCGAAAAGTACGCGATCTGGAGCGCTATCCGGGACGCTGTCACAGATATATCTGTTTTTTTAAACGTTAATTTCTCAAAATCCACTGGAGCACATATATTGAGACCCAGCAAAGGCACATCGGGCTAACAGTCCCTACAATTTTGCCAAGTTTCGTGTAAATCCATTCAGCCGTTCGAGCTAAAAGTGAGGCCAAACGCCCTATGGAAAAATGAATAGGAAAAACGCGTTTTGGGACCCCCCTTTTTTCTCAGCCCCCCCTTGACGAAACCCCCCCAAATTTGCAGGGGCTGCTCAGAAACAATATGTGCCATTTTCCTGAAAATGTCAGCCGATTCCGTCCACAAACGCCAAAGTTATTAGACATAGAATTTTCAAAAGATCCATAGAGAAAAAATCCTAACTATATATACCTACTGGCGATATATATATATATATATATATATATATATATATATATATATATATATATATATATATATATATATATATATATATATATATACATATATATATATATATATATATATATATATATATATATATATATATATATATATATATATATATATATATATATATATATATGGGCATGGTTGTCTCTAACTCTAAGAATTAGGGCTGCTGATAAAAAACATCCCACTTGGGTCTTATTGTTCTTGCACACTGCTCCAATTGCTACACAGTTGCATTTACGTTGCACATATTAGAAATGTATTTTACAATGAATTTATTTAGTAACATTTTCAAATAATTGTTTTGAAGTATTGCCTTAATTGCTCTCTTTTTTAAATAACGTAGTAGGTGCGGCTCACTCAGGCAGGTTCAATTAACATATTGAGTGATGTGCTAATCCAGTAATGAATCGGTCAAAACATGTAGCCTTGTTTCGCTGGTTGCTTACTTGTCTCCCAGCTCACAATGTTGCATCTCCCAGCGGTCGGACCACCGCATAAAAATTCATTACTGGATTAGCACGTCGCTCAATATGTTAATTGAACCTGCCTGAGTGAGCAACACCTACTAAGGAAGTAATAAATATAATGAATTGAAAAAGGAACATTTGAACTTACCTAAGGAAGCATGTTATTCGCATTGAGACTCTAAGTCCTATCATGCACTTGAACTGCATTTTGCATACGCCCACTGGGGGCCATTGTACCTTTAAATAAAGAGATGACAAACAGCTGCGAATTTTCAGATGCCATTTTTTGCCCAGGATGAAGGGGTTGAAAGACCTTTAAATGCATTGGCTATAACAATACAATGTGGATCATGAAGTCGGGCTGCATCCTTAACCCCTTCCATGCTGATGACGAACCCCAGCTGTCATGCACTACGGTGCTCGTGTGCTGATGACGGCTGGGGTTCGTCACGGCCCGCCCCTGTTCGTGCTGTTTACAGCACACCAGGGGAATCGCGGCCGCATGGAAAGGGTTAAAGCCAGAGGCAGAGTGAAGTTGAGTGCAATCCCAAAGCTGCAGGGCGCTTTGGTTTCAATATGTATATATATATATACATAAAACTAGTGCTCACGGACTAGCGATGCCCTTACCTTGCTGCTCAAGATGGTGGCGAGGCAGGCAAGCCTCACCATAACAATCCGGAAAATGCAGTTTTCCATTTCTCTCAAAACACAGCAGCCGCAGACACCACAGAGGACTTTGTAGCAGCCAAATGTATTGCAATACAAACAGATTGGCGATCCGGCAACACTCAACGCATTTCAGGACTTTCTCCCTTGTTCACGAGTGCCGGAATTCACGCTTCAACAATATTTAAATAAACATGTGACTTTCAACAGCAATGGCAGTGAAGAAAGACTTCCGTGGATACAAATTATTCCTTAATTTTAAATAAGCTGATTGGTATCAAATAATAAACATGATTTTCACAAATAATCAGTGAGTGTAATGTAACTTTTAAATAATCATACTGTTTGATGGTGCACATAATTACATCGACATTATCGTCATGTCAAATGCCCTCCCTGTTTTGGGCTGCATGAAAAGAAAGGTACCAGGACCTACATTATATTACTAGAACCCATCAGTTACATAGTTGCCCGCCATATAATAAATACAATTCACCGCGGTTGTGAACCTGAATTCACTGTCTCTCAGTGTTTGCAATTTTCAACAAACATTATCAATCGTGATCTGACCGTGCAGGCAGACAGTACATAACACCACAGTGGGCTGTCGAATTTAAACAACATCAAAAGGTATTAAGCCCTAGTGGGCTCACAAAAAAGATACTTTAGCTCTTCAACAGTTCTTCATGTACACCATCAGAAAGTCTTTCTCTGAAAAATAGAAAAAGAAGGGGGTGATTTAACAGTGTGAACAGACAAAACTGAAAAACATAAACTCCAAACAAAACATAAAATATACATCAATAAAATGCTCATAAAAACACATTTCAGAAATTTTGAAGAAGCTATTCCCTCTTAACACCTTAGCTGCGTGTAAACATTTCTCCCCAGTGCTGCGCTGTCCATTAGAACTAGTGCTGAATGGACGTTCAATGGTCGTGCGCAGCACTGGGGAGGTAGCGCTGCTGACGACCATTGGCCGTCAGCAGCACTTAAGGGGTTAAGAGAAGAGCTGCTTTAAACTCAGTCATTGATATTGCATTGATCTGGGGATTCAGTTGCAGTCAGCATATCAAAAGAAATATAAATGTACATGTAAATTCTTTACTTTTAGCCTAGGTGAATTGAAAGCTCTTCGTCACAATTGTGGCCCGATGGTGTGAGAGTCCTGTACTGTATGATAAGTTTAGATTCAAGTCTGCGCAATTCTTTCATCCTGTTACCACCCTTCTCATTTATTTTGACGCAATCCAATACAGCAAAGCTTAAAATATTACTATTTTGTCCATGATGGCTTTGAAAGTGATGTGTGTGTGATTTATCTCCGTGCTTAGTAGCATGCAAATGCTCAAGTATACGCTTTTTACCTTTGTGGATGTTGCTCCCAATATATGCCATCTTACAGGGGCAGAACAGGGCATACACAGCATATTCTGTATTACATGATGTGTGTTTGGTGATCACATATGGTTTACACTCAGCTGAATTTCTGCATTCTTTTCTATTTTTGCTGTTTTTACACGCGTTACTGCTTCTGCATGTGTAAAAACCTTGTATCCCTAAAACTCCTGTACTTTCCGGTTAACTGCATTACATAGAGTATCTTTGAGGGATTTAGCTCTTTTATATGTGATCTGTGGAAAGTTGCATTTGCTGTTAACTAAGGGGGTCATTATGATTGCGGTTTTTCCGCATCCTCGGGGCCGGCGGAAGCCACCACCGGCCCAGAGGATGCGGAAAAACCGCAGCGGACTGACCAAAGACCCACCGCCACATTAGGATGGCTGGTGGGTCCTGGTTTCCGTCCGCAGCTTTTCCGCCGCGGTCGGCTTACAACTGCGGCGGAAAAGCTCTAATATGGTGACGGTGTCTTCCAGACACCGACCACCATATTAGGATGGCCTGTAAATTATGCTTTTCCGCGGCGGGTTTTCCGCCGTGGAAAAGCATACGGAACTTCACTGCAGGGGCCCGTTGCGGGCCCCCTAGGTGAAGGGGGGGTGGGGGGTGCACATGGGGGGTACCTATGGTACCCCCCTGCATTTGCATGCAGAAAGCGGCAGGCACCGCGCTGTGCCTGCCTCTTACTGCATGCAAATGCAATGCGTGCATTTTTAACATTGCCGCGGGTGCAGTTTGAAGCCGCACCCGCTGCGATGATAAAAATAGAGGATGTGACCGCCAGGGTGGCGGTCACATCCTAATTGCACAGGAGGGAACTCTGCATGCTATGCGGAGGTTCCCTCCTGCTCTGGGGTCGCGGATGGACGCAAGTCCGTCCGCGATCCTAATCGACCCCTAAGTCTTTATTTGGACTCAGTACAGGCCAAAATGTATTAAGACTTCTATGGACATCATGGGCTTGTCTGTTGTTATAAATCTTATTGGCTGCAAGTACTCTTGTTCTGATGTATCAACTTTCTCCATAAGTAGCGACTCTCTTGATCATTTAGCCACTTCACTTAGTGCTTTATTAATGGTAGATTATGTATACCTTCTTTCTAGGAATCTTTTAGTCTTGATGGTTGACTCTCTCTGGAAGTTATCCACTGTACTACAGTTTCTTTTAGCTTTAAGGAGCTCACTCTGAATTAGCGCAGTGAAATTGCAACTTCTAGCGTGCAAGAGACTATTTCCTGCAGTACTT